>NW_017306749.1:161222-162103 GCF_000935625.1 Nanorana parkeri
GCAATGAAAAGTGTTGGATAAATTACATACTTTGACTTTTAAACATTTGTAATTTACTTTAATAATTTACATATTGCCATGGAAGTTATTCCTCATTCCTTTTGCAATATTAAAGATTCTGATAATATCTAATCTCCATCTCTGTGCAATGGCTATAAGGTTAAAAAAGACCCATAATAACTCAGTGTCTTAGCCAATGCATTCACCTCATCAGTAATAGTGACAGCCCAGATTTGATTATAAAAATGCAGAGTCTGGAACAAAGCAAGTGCAATCAGTCCAATACAGAAATGGTTGTAATGGCAATACCAAATACAATTTATCCAAGCTTGTGCACTGCCAAACGACCTGTACGTCTAAGGGTTAACACCTTAGCACTTTTATTGGCTATGTTCCATTTTGCATTCTGTGGGAGTTACAAAGTAAGAGAACTGACCTTTCATAAATCAATATTAGAATTGAAACACGTAATATGAATTGCTGAAAGGTAAGAAAAGTATGATGCGTGGACATTATCAAATGTGTTAAGTAATTCCATGAGGTAGATTAGCACATAAAATATATTCTAATAAGATGTCATGACACAGGGGTAAAGGGTGACAGGCTCCACAGTAAATGTAACTATTAAAGTGCTCACTCTCTTGAGGATTTACCCTTTATTAAAAATTATAAAGGTATGTGTTACCAAGACTGTTTAGCTTTTCTCAATGTTGGATTGTTCCATAATTTGAGGTACTGTATTTAATAAATATTGTTATCTCTGCTAATAATAAGTAAACCAAAAATAATGCACTATAAAAAGATTAATGTTTATAACTAATGGAGACAGATACAGGAAGTTAAAATATATCTATAGATATATCTATATATATATCTATATA
>NW_017306749.1:162187-164315 GCF_000935625.1 Nanorana parkeri
CTCACCTACATAGGGAAAAGAGTTCCATGCAGGGGCGGACTGACAACACATGTGGCCCCCGGGCAATAAGAGATTATGGGGCCCCTTTTGCTCCGCCCCTATTCAGGCCACACCCACAATCCCCACCCATCCTCAAGGCCCACCCAAATATACATTCTTGTGTTGCAGAAGTTATTTCTCCTCACTATTTTCAAAATAGCCGGTCTATACACTAAAAAATGAATTGCAGGGGAATTGGTAGAAGAATTTGAAATCTACACCAATATAGGGGATTTTGAAAGTGAGCTAATTTGCAGAATTTTTATTAGCTTTCCTCCTCATATCCTCATGAACATTTCTGCCTCTCTGCTGTGCAAGCAATGTGTGTTACCTCCCCCTCCAGACAGTGTATTGTGGGTAAAGGCAGAGCTGGTGTTTACTGATCATGATACAATGGGTGACAGGGAGGGGGGCAGCTGATTACAGTCTGATACACCGGGTGTCCGACTGATTTTACAGTGGAAAAAATTTAGATATTTTAGGCTTCAGGCCTAATAAAATCTTCTTAAAAAATTAAGAAAGCCTGCAATGTGAGTCCTGAAAAATGTGCACATGTATATATCATCACTGCACATGTACATTACCACAATAAATACAAATCACTTAAAAAGGTGAATATGGACTAAAACAAACATGACTGGCTCTCTAAAAAATAAAGCGCCCATGCACAAAGCCAAATGGTATATCAAAATGCCCTGTATTCTATGTTGTTGTAAGAAGAATACCACCAGCTATAGAGCACTACAAATCCCAGCAATACATTTCACAGCAATGCAGAATGTCATAAGCTATAGAGGACTACAAATCCCAGCAATACAGAATAGTATATGAATTTGCAACATACTCTGTGCTGCCGCTCTGCACCGGGGTGCCAGCCTGATGTCTTGGATGGAGGGTCCCAACAGAGGCAGATGCAGAAAGTCTCAGCAGGGGCAGATGCAAACAGTCTAACAGAGCAGATGTAAAGGAAAAGAAGGGGCAGATGTGGAGGATCAGCAGGGGCAGATGCAGAGGATCAGGGGGGCAAATGCACAGGGATCAGGGGGGCAAATGTAGAGGATCATGGGGGCAGATGTAGAGGATCAGGAGCGCAGATGCAGAGGATCAGGAGGGCAGATGCAGAGGATCAGGAGAGCATATGCAGAGGATCAGGAGCGTAGGATCAGAGGGGCAAATGCAGAAGATCAAAGGGGCAGAAGCGGAGGATCAGAGGGGCAGAAGCGGAGGATCAGAGGGGCAGAAGCGGAGGATCAGAGGGGCAGAAACTGGAATGCAGTGTAATGTGAGCAGATGAAGTCCATTGACGAAATGCGTTAAGGAAATACTGGCCCCGTCTCACATCGATTATACGGCTTGCATGACTGAGTGCTCCTACCGCTCAAACGTTTTTACAATTTTGTTTCTTGTAAGTGCATAAAGATACTACCAATTAAATGTTTTAAAAGTACTGCACTTTGGAGACCTCTGTCTTTTCTACTTTTCCCTTTTAAAATTACCGGTGGGCGTTTATCGCTAAACATACGGGAGAGAAAGAGTTAACCGTACGGGAAGGAGAGAGTGGCGCCCGACCCAGCTATCTGTAAACCAGCGTTGGAGATGGACGGTTCACTCTAACCAACAGGGATCGTTCCAAAGAATAAAACTTTGTTTAAATTTACCGAACAACAGGAAAGCTAAGTAATCATAGCCCCCATGCTACCGCATTAATTGTCGGGGGTGGAAGTAGGTGAAAAGAGACCTGGAGGGGAGGGACGGTGACGGGCCCCCTTCTGGACGCGGGCCCTCTGTCCGTGCCCGAGTGCCTGAATGGTCAGTCCGCCCCTGGTTGCATGGTTTAAAAAACAAACTTAAATGAAATCCAGTTCTGGGCCTTGGAGCCTGGGACCTTTTTACAACTTTGTATGGGAAAAGCCTTCATTCCTAGGTCCACATCTTATTAGGTAGTCAGACCTTGATATTAGTTTCAGCTGTGCACAGGCCTTTTTATATTTGAACTTACTGATATTTAGGGCTCTCTCTTTTACCCTTTCAGTGTGAGAGAGTGCTGCTGGGTAAAAATGCTGAGTGCTGACAGAAAAAAAGCTGCCTT
>NW_017306749.1:164418-199262 GCF_000935625.1 Nanorana parkeri
TGTTGGGGGGGGGGGGGCATTATAGGGCGCCTAGTCCGTCAGAAACTGACATGAGTTTAGTTAGTGGTTCAGATGGGCAGATATTTTTGTTTGTTTTATGCTATGGACTTGCTGACCAAACATGTTTATTTACTGTCTGGCTAAACAAAGGTGCAGGACAAATCTGCTTGGACTGTGCTTTCCTGTTTCATACATGGTGTACCACTGCCAATCCCAGCTAAAGTTAGGACAGAAAGGTACTTGCTCCTTCTTTAACTAAAAATTTGCTGGTGTCCCAACCAGGGAACATGAAACACTCTCAGGCATCGCTGGAACCTGGAAGATTAATAGTAGTAAAAATAGAGGGGATTAAAACCTTTTTTTTCCAAAACATTTTTTATTGGTTTGCAGAAAACATGTGTTACATTGTGGAACATATCCATACAGACGTGCGTATTGCATTGCATATTATTACAAATATCCTGCCCTCGCATATAATCATACTTGTTATACATTGTGATGATCACACATCTGTATTCTAAATCTGTCACATCTGGATACAGGCATCTAACGGGTGCAAAACCAATAGCATCTAACGGGTGCAAAAACGCACAACTCAGAAAAAATAAAAATATTTTAAAAAACAATAATAAAGAAAAGAAACAAACACGTACCGTACATGTCAAGATATATCGTACATTTTAGTCTCAAAGGGCCTGCATATAGGACATTGTGTCATCTTAGTTGGTTGTTTGGGATACGGGTATGTCTTCGTGAGCAGCCTAATAGAGAGGTGGCCGGGTCCCGTCCTCCCCCCCAGCCCACAGACGAGAAGGTGGATCACATTTTGAAAGAGAGTGCCCAGTTATTGTGGGGCTTCTAGGTTTTGTAGAATGTAGTAGGTGCCAAACTGAAAGGGTGCCAAAATATTTTTTTGAGCGGTAGGGGAGAGGACGTATTTAATGAATGGTAACCATCTAGCAAGGAAAGTCTTAATTTTATTTTCTTCTTACAATTGTGATTCTGCATCCAATTTTTCCAAGAGGAGTAAATGTTTACGATCCTCCCTCAGTCTGTGGACAGTGGGGGGGGGGGGGGGCGCGGCAGGCCATGTGTGGGGGGCGGGGGGGGGGGGGGGGGGCTACGACAGCCATTCCCTCGTGATGCTCCTCTTGGCCGCCAAGAGGGCAAGACTGATCCATTGTTTACCATATTTGTCAAGCATGACAGAGGAAGCAATGGGGGTATCCCAGAAGATAAACAATATTAGCATGACATCTAATGGTATATTTTGTCCCACCGCAGATGATATAAACTCCAGGACCCTCTTCCAATACCCTTGAATGTCCGGGCATGACCATAGGCAGTGGAACAGAGGAGCAGCCTCTAATTTACATTTGGGGCAATGATATAGAAGGGTAGTAGTACGATTTTGTTTAGATGTTAATTGGAAAGCATAGTATGCCCTGTGGATAATTTTGTATTGCGTTTCCCGCCATTGTTCGTTACCCAAGTTTTTACAGATGGACCGATATCCATTTTCTCGACTATATCGTCTGTTGGGATGTCCGCCCTCCATTTGGACAAGTTGTAAACTTCCAAGGAAGGGGTGACAGCATGCCTCAAATGAGAGTATATGTCTGTGATGGAAACTTTGAAGTTTGGAAGGATTCTATCGATGGAGGGTGCAGGTAGTCTGCTGTCGTTAAAGGGACTTCGTTTTTTAACATGAGCAGTGGCCTGCATATAGTGTAGGAAGTCAGTGTCGGGTATCTCAAATTTATCCCTAAACTCTAAGAATGATAGCAGTTTCCGACCATCATCTTTGAAGAAGTGCGAAAATAGGGAAATCCCTCTTTGCCCCCCAGCGCAAGAAGGTGGGATGATCCTCGCCCTGGGGGAAGGTGGGATTGCCTCTGAGGGGCAGATGTCGTGTATAGTAGGGGTTTAGCTTTAGGTGTTTGTGGGCTTCACTCCAGGCAATCACCGTGTCTCT
The DNA here is from genome assembly GCF_000935625.1 of Nanorana parkeri. Taxonomy (NCBI): domain Eukaryota; kingdom Metazoa; phylum Chordata; class Amphibia; order Anura; family Dicroglossidae; genus Nanorana; species Nanorana parkeri. Next base: position 166,394 of record NW_017306749.1, read on the forward strand.
TATCAATATATGTGAGCATAACTTAGGAGGGATGGTGGAGAAGGGGCAGTGTAGGAGAGCAGGGAGAGTCCAAGGGGTAACCATTGCTGCTTCCAACGAAAAGTTGGAATAGTGGAAGGAAGAGTGCAACCAATCTAAGGAGTGCCGAAGTAGACAGCTCACGTTGTATAGTCTAAAATTGGGGAAGGCCATTCCTCCCCTGTTTCTGGGTAAAAAGAGTTTGGTCAAGGATATTCTGGCCTTTTTCCCCTGCCGTATGAATGCTGTAAAGTCTTTATTAAGAGCCTGTATATCTTTATGTTTTAGGAGTATAGGTAGGGTCTGCATTGGGTATAATAACCTAGCAAACTGTATAATTTTTATTAAATGGATCATACCAAATAGGGAAAGAGGAAGGTTTCTCCATAGTAAAAGTTCTTTACGTATTTTGTCAAAAAGTGGGGGATAGTTAAGATTATATAGGGAGGACGGGGTTTTACCTATCTTAAGGCCCAAATAAGTGATGGAGTTTGGTGCTACTGTAAACGCTGTGATAGAATGTAGAATGTTAGTTGCTGTGGGAGTGAGAGGGAGTATTTCAGTCTTGGATATATTTGTATGCAGACCTGAGAAGGTGCCAAAGTGTGTAAAGGTCTCCTGGATTTTGGGAAGATCCCTGGTAGGGTCCGATGAGAACATGACAATATCATCGGCAAAGAGCATTATCTTAAGGTGGGAGGCATGTAAGGAAAGCCCTGTGATGTCTGATACATTTTGGAAGAATAGAGACAGGGGTTCTAGGGCGATATTGAACAACAAAGAGGATAGAGGGCATCCTTGTCTAGTCCCTTGCAGTAGGGGAAATCTGGGAGAAATTAAGCCGGGGTACAAACCCGGGCGCAAGGGGACGCATAGAGAGCTTGTACGAAAGACTGGAGTCAGCCATGGAAACCCATCTCCCCCATGACCCTATATAGCCATGGAAACTGGATGCTATCGACATCTTTTTCTGCATCGATTGAGATAAGTGCCAGGGGGGAAGATGAGTGTTCTCTGGCATAGTCCAGTACAGTCAGTAGTTTGCGAATATTGGACACCGCCGAACGATTTTACATAAAGTCCACTTGAGCAGGGGAAATCAGTTGGGGTAGAACTCTCGTCAGCCTATCAGCTGCAATTTTTTACACATATTTGGCATCACAATTAATGAGAGATATTGACCAATAGGAATTTAGTTGGGTCGGGTCTTTACCCTTTTTGGGCAGTACTTTAATATAAGCTTCAGCACCAGTTTGAAGATATTCGCCCCCTGACCATATGGTATGAGACCATCTGGCCCCGGGGATTTGCCATTGGGCGAGTTTTTAATGACATTAGATATCTCCTCCTTAGAGATGTCAGCGTTTAGTAGCTCCAGATCTGCCTCTGATAACCTTGGGAGTGCTAGCGATTTAAGGAAGTCAATTCCCGCTGTCATATCTATAGGGGTCGCCGAATATAGGGTACTATAAAATGTTTCCAGGATTGAGTTGATCTGTTTGGGGTCAGAGGACATAACGCCCTTGTCAGAGAGAAGGGAGGATATATGGGCCTTAGGGGCTCGTGGTTTAGTCAAACGCGCCAGCAGCTTCCCTGACTTGTTTCCAAATTTATGAAGACTCAATTGGAATTGGGATTGGAAATATAGGGTTTGTTGGTTAGTCCACCATTCAAAATCAAACTTTGCAGCTTGCCAAAGTTCCCTATGTTGCGGTGTGGGGTCAGAGGTATAAGTGTGTTGGGTGTGGCGGTGGGCCCTACTGGCACAGTTAAATTGGGACTTGGCATGCTTCTTTTTTGACGCACATAAGACATGACTTTAACACGCATGAATGCTTTTCCCGCTTCCCAATATAGGTTTGGTGTGTTCAGGTGCTCTCGGTTATAGAGATCATACTCCTGCCAAGCTGCTGACAGCATGACTTTAAAGGAGGCATGCGCCGTCAAGTGCGACAGGAACCTACAGATAAAGGCATCACCTCTTGGAAGAGAGGAGCGTAAGTCCAGCAGTAGAGGGGCATGGTCAGAAATGGCTATAGGAAGCAGCTGAGCGTCAATCACCATGGCATCCACGGGACCAGAGGTTAAAAAATAGTTTATTCTAGCAAAGGTGTTATGAACTGCTGAGAAATGAGTGAATTCCCGCTCAAGTGGGTTTCTAATTCACCATACATTTAACAGATCCAAAGCCTCCGTTAGGTCAGCTAAGAGAGTCGGTGTGGGTGAAAGCGAGTCAGAACCCCTGGTGATACCGGCTCCTCCAGATCTGTCCTCCCCCAATACCATGACTGAATTAAAATCTCCCCCCAGGAGCTTGTTCGGATTATCATCACGCAGTATCCATGAGATGGTTTCCTGGAAGAACTGAGCCGTTGGGGAGTTTGGAAAATAAAAATTATAGAGTGAATAGGATTTGTTGTGGACAGTAATTCGGACATATAGTTTCCGGCCTTCAGGGTCAACTTCTATTTGGTCAATTTTGTAGGGTAGGTTCTTATGAAACCTTTTTTTAAGTTTGTGGGTGTTTACATTTTACCTGCACAAACGATGAACTGGTTGGGGGATCAAAGGATGTCTAAACCCAGTGCAACAAGGATGTGGTAAAAAGGTGGCACATAAGTCCTTCCCCTATTGACACATCCTCCTGGGCACCGGGGGTGCTAAAGAGCCTAGTACTTGGGCATTGGGCAGTGGTGCATAGGGAGGAGGACAAAAAGGGAGACACACCATTTTGGGGGCACTTCTTCCAACGCACCCCCTAATGCTGAAGGTTAAATGTGCAGGTATTTACATATTGAGGGGGGCAAAACTCTAGCTGCCCCCTTGATATTAGGATATCAGCCTGCATACCTGGTGTGCTAGTCAGGTTAGGGAGAGTTCCTTGGCAGATTTTCCTGCAAGCAAAAAAAACTGTTCTAACATCTATTGTATCTCTGATATTTGTTGGCTATTCACCGGCTACTGCATGTGCCTAGTGCATATTCTTCTTATAACAAAGAACTTTTCCAAACTGCAGTAAAAGATTCACTGGATAAAACCTTTATGAATTTATCCCTTAGCATTATGTATTAACACACAGTTTGGAAATCACTAAATAGCACCAATGTCCTAGGTTAGATTGCTAGTCTGCACGCAGTTTGTTTTAACCATATTTTGTCTACTTTGTCATGCCCTCTAAAATGTGCATGTAGCACTAGCAGCAACAAAAGCCACCTAGGCTCACCTTAGGTGAGAAGCGTGTCTGGATATCTTATGTCTGTGTCAAGTACCCCATAGATATTTAAATTTAGTTTAGTCCTGAATCGACATGCGTGTGCATCCGAATTTCCCAATTTGGGCGCATCCGAATGCAAATGGATCCGAATGTCCATTTAACTAAATTTGGATCAGTCTGAATTTTGTTCAAAATGAAACAAATTCGGACATGTGTTTGTTCTCTGGCCAATCTTAAACTTCTTTCCGAACTTAAAATTCGGATCGTTCCAAAACGAAACTTTGGATTTATCCAAAATCCGAATAATGATGAAATTTCAGATCTGAAATCCTAAAAACAAAAGAAATAAAAATCTAAATTGCTCCGAAACTATTTTCAGAATTGCATAGAGCTTAAAGTGGACCTTTACACAAAATCAAATTCCACCAATGCATCCCTCTATGTATGATGATTAATAATAACATAGACATGTCAGGTGTAAAATGCTGTGATTTTGAAATACTTACACTTGCAGAGCATTCGCTTCCTTCTTTGCAAGTGCAAATTACTTTAGTTTGCCAAAGCAGTGCACACTGGGATTGCCTTGTCATCAGCGGAGCATTACTGAGAAATCGCATCTGTAATCTCATGAGATCTCAGGGAAAGGCATTTTCTTCTCTGAGATGAAGTGCATGGTCACATGTCCTAGTCACACATGCCAGAAATCAAGAAAGTAATAGGAGAGCTATTAATCTGCCCTTAGTAAGCATGGCCACTGTCAGAAGACTGGGAAAGAAAAGAGAAATAAGAATCCAAAAGCTTGCAATTATCTATTTCTAAAGGTGTGTTTGTTGTTATTTTAAAGATATGGGTAAAGGTCCACTTTAGGAAGGAACATGAGGTCTTTAAAACTTGCATCTGTAAAGCCTAATTAAATTTTTAGTTTAAAACAGCTAAATACATTTCAGGTGCATCAAAACAAAAGGGGTTCAAAGACTTGCAGTTCATTTTCTTTTGAAAGCAGACACAGCATGAGTAGAAAAGTCTGTCCCCTGACAGCATGCTGTAGAAAAGGACGCTTGCTTTCTGTGTTGATATGGTGTTCTCTCTGCAGAGGTCTAACTTCTGAATTCTGGCTCAGAATTGGAGCTCTCTAATCAGCAGGGTGTTTAAGTTTAGGTTTTGCCACAGCAGAGGGTGTTTTGGACCTCTGCAGAGAGAACATTTTGTTTCCATATAGAAAACAAGGATTTCACTTTGCAGCTGCTGGCACAGCACAGACTTTCCTACTGAGATTATTTAAAAAACAACAACTTGTAAGACTTTAAACATTTTGTTTTAATGTCCCTCGAATGTATTTAGTTGATTTAAACTGAAAGTTCAGTTTTAATAACTTGAGTAAGCAATTAAAATTAGGAACAGAGGGGGAATCCCTGCAGGGAGTGGTGACTGACCTCTCTGCAGGGAGAAGATCGAGAACTGAGCGATCAGCAGTATGTGATTACTCAGTTCTCGATCCATAGAGCCATGATTCACCTTTATATAATCAGGAAAAGTCTTGAGCATTTCAAAATAGACCTGTTTATGCAGATGCCATAAGATGTGGGAAATCCACGGAACATTGTCTGTTAATAATAAGATCAAAAATGTTTATCTTGTCAACTAGACACATTCCTTCACATCTTAGTGAATGAGGGAAAAAGGGTATATCAAGGGTGCTGGAACTGATTATAATGATGAGAGGAAAAACCTAGGATTCTGGAGGGACTCATATGGTTTTGCTATATTTTCTTGTATACACTCTGTTAAACTTTTCACTTACATCGGTTTCTGGAATCTGATAAATGCTACAATCTCTGAAAAATAACCAATGTTGTGTGGAACTTGCTTGAAGAGGCTGCAGTCTACACATCCTTTCCCTACTAAATAAATTCTATTATCACAACAGAGTGTTCTAGTTTCATGCTCTGTTTTCTAGTTCTGAGAATTGCTCCTGGGATATGTAACACAGAGCTTGCTAAAAAGTGTTAAGCTGTGATCCCTGTTTTTTACTTATCCATATGAGTGGCATTTTTTCTGCGAGCGCATCCTACCTGATCACAATCTACAAGCACTATCGGACACAGGTACATAAACTCGCTCTTATCACTTTACTAAAATTTGAGGGAATATGTCTACTTTTTTTGTGTTTACCATAGAAAGATGTAAAGCCTACATAGTTTATTAATCAATAGTTTTTTCTTGTGGTATTTTAAAAACGTACAGCGCTAACCGTCCTTCAGAGGTGCATATAAGAACTCTGACGTTCAGGTCAGGTATTAGGCCCGCCCCCGTTCTCAAGGGATAGCAGGTCTGACACATTATTGCACCGAATTTTCACTTTTTAAGTGTCTTACATTTATGGATTTTTAAAGACTTTTTAAAAAAAACTTTAAAAAAAACTACAAAATCGCAAGTTCTTTGCAATTATAATAGTTTTTTATTGGTTGCAAAATATGAGAGGCTGGTAAAGCTGCTCTCCAAGCAGATTTAACATGATAAATGTATCAAAAAATAATGCAATATATTTTTAACTTAATCTAGTACTTGAATTTGATTTTTCATCAATATCTTGTAATACCCTGTACAGCACACATATACAGGGAGGGGCAGCACTAGGAGTTGATAAGTTTTGCTGAATGCACATTGCTGACAGAAGGACAGAGTCTTGTGAGCAGAGGAATTAACTGCTGCCAATTCTTAAATGCCCAATCACAGGCTGGGGGCAAGGAGGTGACCTTACCATTTGACTGCAGCAGAGAGAGGTCAAGTCACCAGCCTAGCTATTTGGTCTTGAGATGTGTAAATCTTATGGATGGAAATACAAATGATTTATTGGGCATATCAGCTTCCCTATATGTATTTCAATGGTGTATTTAGCTGTTTGCCTGGAGTTCAGCTTTAAGAATTATACAAGACAGGTTAAGGCTTCATTCACACAGGAAACGGCCGGCACATACAGTTCCATGCTGCGTGCACGGCCGGGAGCTCCCGGGAAAGACAGGTGCTGCGTGTGATTAGTCCTTCTCTATGGCAGTATGTGGCCGTACGCCGCCCTATGCTCACCCCGAGTGCAGGTCCGTACGGGTGCAGGTGTTCCAGCTCGGACGCTGACAGGATCCATTCTGTCAGCGTACAAGTATGGACACCCGCACGGACGTGCAGGGTGGGTGAGCATAGGGCGGCGTACAGCCGCGTAGTCCCATAGAGGACAGGGGCTGCATACTAATCACACGCAGCACCTGTCCTTCCCGGGAGCTGCCCGATATGGCTGTGCACGCAGCATGGAGATGTACGTGCTGGCCGTTTCTCGTGTGAATGAGGCCTAAGATAAATCTGCCAAATTTTATATCCAGTTTTCTCTGAGAAAAGATGAGTCAACAAAAGGGATTAAATAAGGGAGGAAGGAAGTTAGATTAACAGCCTTTTTCAAAAAAGAGTTTGTAAGCCTATGACACACCACACTCAAAGCAAAGCTCTGAGGCGCAGTCATTCGCATGCAGAGTGCGGCAAGATTAAAGACTTCAACTTCAGCCAATTGGCTCACGCGCAAGAACTCAATGGAATTTGCGTCTTGGCACATGGGTTTATATGCGTGATAACATTTTTCATCTTGGCGCAATCAGCTATGCGAGCTCTCACCAGCTGACATGCGCAAAAGGAAATTGCAAGATACATTGCACATGAAGTTCCACACGCCACCACTTCCCTCTGCTCTGCACAGCTTTGTGTGCAGTGCGTACAGCCTTTATTCATAAGGGCCAATTCTGAAGAGCAGTAAGCCATAGAAACTAATCAAATCCATTTTATACTGGACTGAATTTATCATCTGATTGGGTGCTATGGGTTACTTAAGAATGAGAACTCTTTAGTAATCAAGGCCTATATGGTCTATGTTCTTCATCATATGTGGCTAAGTATAGACATCCATGCAGCCATGGACAGGATTTTTCATGTGTGTTCACAGAACACATTCTTATTTTCTTTATTCTGAAAGAATGAAATCTCTGCTCAGCCGATGTATTCAGCTACACAGTTAACTTACTTGAAAGTTTATAAAGAAAGCTATAACCTTCATCTAGAAGGCAAGGCCTCAATCCTATTAATATATCAGTTTGATTGGCAGCATAGTTAGAACGAGACAAAGAACAAATTGACTTGTATACAGCATCAGGTTTACAGAGTAGGTTCTGAAGTTCACTACTCTCTACAATGTCTACAGTGCAGTCAATCACCGGAGTCACCATCTGTTTTGCTCTAATAAATACAGTATTATCACAGAATGAAACCAAACAAAGCAACTTTGGCCATATAAATCTTTTTGATGACAAATGGACTCTAAAACTGGTAGTCTGGAGCTGGAGCTACAACAACATATACTTTTAAAGATATTTTAAAATATAAAATGTTTAAATAAAAGTGTTTGTTATGTACAGTTGTGTGAAAAAGTGTTGGCCCCCTTCCTGATTTTTCATTGTTTTGCACGTTTGTCACACTTTAATGTTTCAGATCATCAAACAAATTTAAATATTAGTCAAAGATAACACAAGTAAACACAACATGCAGTTTTTAAAATTAAGGGAAAAAAACCCAAACCCACATGGCCCTGTGTGAAAAAGTGTTTGCCCCCTAAACCTAATAACTGGTTGAGCCACCCTTAGCAGCAAGAACTGCAATCAAGCGTTTGCGATAACTTGCAATGAGTCTTTTACAGTGCTGTGCAGGAATTTTGGTCCACTCATCTTTGCAGAATTGTTGTAATTCAGCCACATTGGAAGGTTTTCGAGCATGAACCGCCTTTTTAAGGTCATGCCACAGCATCTCAATAGGATTCAGGACTTTTACTAGGCCACTCCAAAGTCTTCATTTTGTTTTTTTTCAGCCATTCAGAGGTGGATTTGCTGGTGTGTTTTGGATCATTGTGCTGCTACAAAACCCAAGTTTGCTTCAGCTTGAGGTCACGAACAGATGGCCACACATTATCCTTCAGGATTTTTTGGTAGACAGCAGAATTCATGGTTCCATTTATCACAGCAAGTCTTCAAGGTCCTGAAGCAGCAAAACAGCCCCAGACCATCACACTACCACCACCATATTTTACTGTTTGTATGATGTTCTTTTTCTGACATGCAGGGGTTTATTTACTATCCGTATAAACACACCTCTGTAGTGTGTTCCCTCCCAGCATGATCTATGGGTCTATGGGTGGAATCTAAACACCTTTGTAGTGTGTACACACCCAGCAGGTGTGTTGTGCAAAGCCCTGCATGAATTACAAGGTGATGTTGTGTAATTTAGCTCTATGTTGTGTTGCTTGCGTTGATGAATGCAGGAATGTAAATGCATGAGCTAACCATTTTTGTCTAAACTGTGAAGCAGCATTATATATGCATCATGTGCATGATTTTTCCATATATGGCATTAGTGGAAATATGCTTTTAGAGACTTTTTGGTTGATAAATACGTTTTGCTGTGTGAAAATCACACGCACCTTGTGCGTGCGTGTGTTTAGGTTAGTAAATCACCCCCGCGGTGTTAAACTTACATCAGATGTAATGGAACACACACCTTCCAAAAAGTTAAACTTTTGTCTCGTCAGTCCACAGAGTATTTTCCCAAAAGTCTTGGGAATCATCAAGATGTTTTCTGGCATAACGGAGACAAGCGTTTATGTTCTTTTTGCTCAGCAGCGGTTTTCGTCTTGGAACTCTGCCATGCAGGCCATTTTTGCCCAGTCTTTTTCTTATGGTGGAGTCATGAACACTGACCTGACCTGAGGCAAGTGAGGCCTGCAGTTCTTTCGATGTTGTTGTGGGGGGTCTTTTTTGACCTCTTGGATGAGTCGTCGCTGCGCTCTTTGGGTAATTCTGGTTGGCCGTCCACTCCTGGGAAGGTTCACCACTGTTCCATGTTTTCGCCATTTGTGGAGTCCCAAAGCTTTAGAAATGGCTTGATAACCTTTCCCAGACTGATAGATCTCAATTACATTCTTTCTCATTTGTTCCTGGATTTCTTTGGATCTCGGCATGATGTGTAGCTTTTGAGGATCTTTTGGTCTACTTCACTTTGTCAGTCAAGTCTTATTTAAGTGATTTCTTGATTACGAACAGGTGTGGCAGTAATCAGGCTTGGGTGGCTAGAGAAATTGAACTCAGGTGTAATAAACCAGAGTTAAGTTATGTTTTAACAGGGGGGGGGGCAAACACTTTTTCACACAGGGCCATGTGGGTTTGGATTTTGTTTTCCCTTAATAATAAAAACCTTCCTTTAAAAACGGCATGTTGTGTTTACTTGTCTTATCTTTGACTAATATTTAAATTTGTTTGATGAGTTGAAACATTAAAGTGTGACAAACGTGCAAAACAATTAAAAATCAGGAAGGGGGCCAACACTTTTTCACACAACTGTACAGGTGAAACTCGAATAATTAGAATATCGTGCAAAAGTTCATTTATTTCACTAATTCAACTTAAAAAGTGAAACTAATATATGAGATAGACTCATAACATGCAAAGCAAGATAGTTCAAGCCGTGATTTGTCATAATTGTGATGATTATGGCTTACAGCTAATGAAAACCCTAAATCCACAATCTCAGAAAATTAGAATATTACATGCAATCAATAAAACAAGGATTGTACATAGAACAATATCGGACCTCTGAAAAGTATAAGCATGCATATGTACTCAGTACTTGGTTTGGGCCCCTTTTGCAGCAATTACTGCCTCAATGCGGCGTGGCATGGAAGCTATCAGCCTGTGGCACTGCTGAGGTGTTATGGAAGACCAGGATGCTTCAATAGCGGCCTTCAGCTCTTCTGCATTGTTTGGTCTCATGTCTCTCATCTTTCTCTTGGCAATGCCCCATAGATTCTCTATGGGGTTCAGGTCAGGCGAGTTTGCTGGCCAATCAAGCACAGTAATCCCACGGTCATTGAACCAGGTTTTGGTGCTTTTGGCAGTGTGGGAAGGTGCCAAGTCCTGGTGCCAATTGGTTCTGAGGAAGGAGCCGTGACCTCTGAAACGTGTAAACCACTTCACTACCAGGGAAGACGAACAGCCGGTGGATATGCACCTTTCGTTCTGACCCTTTTATGCCTGTTTTTATTCTTTGTGAGTACCTTTATACCATTTTTTTATTAGTTTATTAAAAAGTTTTTATGCCATGGAGGCGCTCTCTGTGTCTTGTCTTGCAGAATCACTATACATTCAGTTTAGATGCCTTTGCTTCTTGATAAATAGGAACCTCTATTACCCTTGCCTGAAGCAATACATTATGAAATTGTATGCCAACAGCAACATAATACAATGTGAGAACTACCAAAATCTTTAGTCACGGTAACCATGCAGTTCTGTCGGATGAAGATGTCTGCTTCGTTGGTAGATAGCCTGATCTTCAACAGATTTAGCTATGCACAGTGAAGACCTAATCATACAAACATAGGATTTTGGTTGGATGCAGCCCTTCAATAGCAACAACTTCCATCTCAGAATTTGGAAGTGGCTAAATATCGAGGTGGCTAAATCTAAGAATCTAAAGTTTGGGTAACTCATACATGTGAAGACTATCAGCAGAGATGAACTAATACATCCTTTTCCTATAGATTATCTGCTAGTGCATAGATACTAGACATGTGCACTGCCAAAAAAATTGTTTCGTTTCGTTTTAAATTCGGATTTGTGTCATTTTGTTTTTCAGGATTTGCGTGTGAAAGTCAATTCGGATTCGGACGAAATTCGGTAGCGTTAGTACGAACGTTCGTTTCGTTTTCTGTTCTTATTCGTTTCTTATTTGTTTCGTTCGTTCGTTTGCAGCAAAAGTGACATTTGAGGGGGAAAAAATATTTTTCTCCTTCTCTAATGTCCCTTTGCTCCAACGAACGAAACGAATAAGAAACGAATATGAAACGAATAAGAACAGAAAACGAAACAAACGTTCGTACTAACGCTACCGAATTTCGGAAATGGAAATTCGGATTCGTTTGCATTCGTTATGTCTGTAATTCGGAATTCATATACATCCGAATGTCCGAATTTCCGAAAATTCGTCCGAATTTCGATTCGGAACAAAACGAAATCGCACATGTCTAATAGATACATTTATAGTAAAATACATTTGGAGAATGTATGAGGGGTTTGTGGACAATATGCTTTGAAGCCCAACTCCAGAACGGACATTTTTAATTTTTTTACAATTGTGCTTTTATTTATTTTTTAAAGTGTGGAATTGAGCTATACAGTAGAGATGCTATTTAAGTATATGTCACATAAATGAAAGAGCATGCCTTACATTGTCGCATTCGTTTGTTGGTGCTTGTCTAAGTTTACCAGCTGACATTTTATTGTGACCTGAAGGAAAACCAAGCTTTAAAAAATATATTTTTACTGTTCAACGTTTCACTTGCAAAATATATCGAATTTACAGCACACCTTGTAAAACCGAGATCTCTAGGTTGGGGGAATCACTCATTAGCCCAAATTTCTGATCACTTTTTAAATATTTCCCTCTAATCCTAAAATAATATACACATAAACACAGCAGTTAAATCTGCCAGTGTCTCTCCCCATCAATTGTGTCACAAATATAAATACCTACAGTTTGTATTTATTTTTTCAAAACATCATGACATTGGTAGTTTTCTCTGCTCTGTTAATTTCTGCCAGGACCCATAAGGGCACAGTAACACCTTGTAATAGTGTAGTATTTTATTCCAAAAAATCATAAAATAGTAGCTTAGCCTTTACTAGTTTGTGTGTGTGTCATTCTTTCATAATTTTTGTTATCAGGTGATTCTGACAATTTCATGACTTTTGAACCAGGGGGACAACATTCCACACACCTACAAGGGACATTACACAATAGATGGAGTAATGTTTATAGGAAGTTCTATAATAATTTCAAAAAAATTAAAAGCACACTGACATGGCAATATTATTGCACAAGGTTATCACATTAGGCACTCAATGCGTAGTGCATCAAATGTTTAATATTCATGTATTGATGTAGGCTTTACTATGATGCCACTGGCCTCCTACTGTGCTACCCCACACATTTAGGAGCAAGTCCTTTATTTATCTTATGTTTTACACGCATTTGTGTTTTCTTCCAAACAAGTCCATACTCCCCCATACATTTGCCATATGATCCTCCCCTTTCAATATCTTTAACCACAAATAAAACTATTTAAATCAAATTAGTTGTTCAGTTTGCAGGACCCTATCATCTTTAAAGTGTATCCAAACCCAAGAACAAAGAATGAAATATGCTACAGCTTACTAGTAGACATGTCAGAATTTCGGCATATTTGCACATTCGGATGCATCCGAATTTCAGAATGAAAAATTATGAATCCAAACGTATCTGGATTTTTGACAACAAACATTTCGGATGCATCCCCAAAAAATTTCTGAATGAAATAATGTTGTTAAACGTAAAAAAAAAAACAGCATCAAATCCCCTCCCCAATTGAAACCACACCCTTTAGGTCTGGTAGGAATCTTAGGGGGGACCCCGTGAAAAAATGAAAAAAAACCTGACGAAAAAAATGTAAATCCCTTACCAGACCCTTGATCCTAGCAGCAGCCTGGCAGAGCAGGAAAGGGGGGACAAGCATGCCCCCCCTAAACCATAAAAGGCCACATGTCCTCAACATGGGGAGGGTGCTTTGCCAGGGGGACCGCCTGAAAAAGCACCTTGTCCCCATAAACACACACACAATTATTTTATTAAAAAAAGCCCCCAAAAAGTCCAGCTATGTAGATCCACATCAATCACGATAGACGATCGATGCCCTATGACTTGCTGAGAGAAAAAATACCTATTGCCTGCCAACACGACCAATTCTGATGAACTCTCACCATAAAATTACAGCTCTGACCCTATTGTTAACAAAGGGGTGGAGCGAGTTGTGACATCACAGGATTTGTTCCAGCCCTTTGTTGGGAGCAGAGTTGTTATAATGACATTTATGCACCTGAATGTGAACAAAGAAGCAGACATGGTGACATTTGGGAGCAGAGTTGTAATTTTGTGATGATAGTTTGTCGGGATTACTCGTGTTGGTAGGCGATAGGTATTTATGAAAGGAGACACTCAGATTCAGATATGTCCCCCTGCCCCCAGACCCCCATAACCACCGGGTCATGGTTGTGGGGAAGAGACCCTTGTCCTCATCAACATGGGGACAAGGTTCTTTTCCAGGGGTTTCCCCCTGGCAAAGCACCAAGGTTTATTCACAAAAGAGCCGAAGGATCCAGCAATAGCTTCGGTTGATTCTTCAGCTCGCTCTGGCCACCTAAGCCCTCAAGTTCAGTCGAACTGGAGAGCTACTGTGCGGGCTATTCACAATAGCCCATACAGCAGCCAAAGGCAGCCGAACGGCATGGCCGAGACAAACTCATATGCTTCAGCTCGGCTGAGCCGTAGTGACCCTCGAAGCAGGGAGAAAGGTTAGCCGAAGCTGACCGTTCTCCCTGCAAAAGACAACAGCTGGATGGAGCCAGCTGTAATGCCACGACTGGCTCCGCCCAGTTGTTGTCCTTCAATGACAGCCCAGCTTCCTTGAGAACACTGGCTGTGATGTCAGGGCTGTGATGTCAGGGCTGGCTCCGCTCATGTCTTTTAATATGTCCGGGACCTGTCAGGTGTCAGACAAATGTAAAAAGTGTTTATATTTTGCCGACATCTGTCAGAATGCCATTCTGTCTGCGTGAGTTCATCGCGTGCGGACTGATCGGCGGGCATCTGTTTTTTTTGATAATTTTTTTAATTCAGTCGAGTTGTTGCCGTCATGGACAACGCTGGAGGTCATGATTTACATTTTTGGGTGTTTTTTTAAAATAAAAGACTTGTCGAAAACTTGTCTTTTGTTTTTTTCAATTAAAGGATTTTTTCTAAAGTCTGGCAACTTTTTTTAAGTTTTAATTTAACCCTTTAGTGAATGGGTATGGGGTATAAGTACCCCTTGCTCATTCAAAAAGGGGGCTGCATCTGGGTTCCCCTTTATTGAATGGGTACCATGATGTGAATAAGCTCCCCTACCCTCCCCCCCCACAACCAATGCCCCAGGGCTTTTGGGGAAGAGGCCCTTGTCCCCTTTGGCATGGGTGCTTGTCTGGTTGGGAATTTGAGGGGGGACCCCACATGTTTATTTTCCCCATTTTGGGGGGTGGGGTTCCTCCTTAAAATTCCTACCAGGCATTAAGGGCCTGGTGTGACTTTGGGGGGAACCCCACAGTTTTTTAATTTAACTTGGGGTCCCTCCTAAAACTTCTACCAGACCTAAAGGGCCTGGTATGACTTTTTGGGGGAACCCCACAATTTTTTTTCTTTTTTTTAAATGAGGTTACTTTCCTACCAGACCTAAACGTTCTGGTATGGTTTGGGAGGGGGAAACCCCACACTGTTTTTGTTTTTTTCTTTAAAATTATTATCCTACCTTTATTTAATTTTTTCTTTTTTTTTACATTTATTAAAATTATTTTTCAACTTTTTTTATTTGTTTACATGTTTTTCTATTCTGCTTGCTACCTTGGAGGTAGCAAGCAGAATAGCCAAGCTATTCAGCTATTCACTCACTTCCGTTCGGCCCCTATGAGAATAGGGGTGAGCGGCAGCGAGTGAGCTGCCAGGGCTTCGGCTTAGCCAATCCAGATGTACGGCTGATTTTAGCCAATGTATGGCGGAAATCAGCTGTACTGAGCTATTCACTCGGCTACCTTCGGCAGCTTTGTGAATAACCCCCTTAGTCTTTTTTAAAACTTTTTTAAAACTTTTTTTCTATATTTTTACTTGGGGACTCTTTTGTGTTTCCTACTATAAATGGACAGATATGTCATCTGAATGCCCTTCGGGCATAGATGAATTAGTGTGCACGTGGATAGAAAACTGGCTACAAGAACGTGCACAAAGAGTATCAGTAAATGGCACCTTTTCAGACTGGGCGGAGGTCATGAGTGGCTTGCCCCAGGGTTCTGTGCTGGGTCCCATGCTTTTTAATCTATTTATTAATGATATCGGGGAGGGAGTGAGTAGCCATGTCTCAGTGTTTGCTGGTACGGAAATTGAGAGGGTAGTAGACACAGATTTAGACATTATAACATTACAGGAGGACCTGGATAAAATCGGGGAGAGGGCAACTGTATGGCAGATGAAGTTCAATGTCAATAAATGTAAGGTAATGAACCTTGGAGATAAAAATAGGCAAATGGACTATACACTTATGGGTGTGCCACTAGGGAAGTCGGAAACAGAGAAGGATTTGGGGGTCATTATAGACAGCAGATTGAATAACAGCTCGCAGTGCCAGGCTGCTTTAAACAAAGCAAGCAGTGTCCTGTCTTGCATTAAGAAGGGAATGTATTGCAGGGACAAGTCTATAATTTTGCCACTTTACAGATCACTGGTTCGGCCACATCTGGAGTATGCGGTCCAGTTTTGGTCACGATACTCAGAAAAGATGTCCTTGAGCTGGAAAAAGTCCAGCGGAGGGCAACCAAATTCATTAAGGGGTTCGAGGACCTGAGCTATGAAACAAGGTTGTTAAAATTAAATATGTTCTCTTTGGAGGTTAGGAGATTAAGGGGGGGACATGATTTTCCTGTATAAACTATTCAAGGGCGACAGCAACATTAGCTCCGTAACAAAGACCAGAGGGCACAACCAAAAATTGGTGGGAAAAAAATTTCAACACACAGGGCGCAAGGGGTTCTTCACAGTTACAGCAGTTAAGGTCTGGAACTCGCTGCCGCAGGAAGTGATTTCAGCTAAGAGTGTGGAATCATTCAAGAAACTCCTGGACGAGTTCCTCGGAGACCATAATATACAGGTACGCCTAAGAGCAAAATCATACATGGACTAATACACACTAACACACCAACTCAAACATAAATGCACACACAAAATAGGTTGGACTTGATGGACCTATGTCTTTATTCAACCTGAAATACTATGTAACTATGTAACATTAGAGTAACAACATACATTGTTTTATCTCTTTTTTTTCTGTGTGATGTTGAATTTGAGTTCTCCCACACTTCTCTTATTATTTATTTTACTAGTTATGCATGCTGCCCATAATAACAACCTTTATTTTTACATTCAAAAATAAAACAAAATACATTTTTCAAGAAACCTTCCTGGGATTTCTTTGTTCCTCCATATGAAATTGGTAAATAGTGATGATCAAACAAGCTTGGGTTGGATCTGTTTGCTGAATCAAAATTTGGTGAACCCCATTCATGTGTATTGGGTAGCAAATCTTGTTATTCAATGTGAGCCATTTGTAGGGCTTATAAGTATGCTATGAGCAAACAAAAGTTATTGGAAGCTGAGCACAGCATTGGGGGCATGTACAATACATTTTAAAAATATATCATACAGAAAGGAAAGGGTCTTTTCATACATTTAAAACAAAATACAGAATTGCAGGCTTGGGGCATGCCTCATAGCTGTACATAGTGTAACAGAAAAGGCTACCAAATGATATATAGCTCACCTCTGCAATACACAATATTGCACTGTAAAGCATAGTATCTCTCTCTACACAGAGTTGTCAGCTCCAACACTCCTTGACAGTATAGCTGAACCCATCTATTCCCATTGATTTATGGTTCTCATGACCAAGGACAAAGGCCAACAGTGCATCAGGGGTTGTTCATCAGTGCTGGCACACACTCACAAACTTATCTGCAAGTAGTTTTGGATTTGGCCCAAATTCAAATTGCAGAAAACAGCCTCGAGCCAAAGTTGAAGTGAACTCAAATCCCATCTTTATTGGTGGAGGGAGACTGAGAAAGACTGAACTACTGTTTGTATGTGTATATTATATTGTGATGTGTGAAAGGGAAAAAACATTTTAGAGAGAGATTTCAACTTTTTACTTCTCTGAAACAAAAATATAAATTTAATTGATTTTAAAATAATTATTATTTACCTCGAGATTAATCACTAAAGGTGAATGATAGATTAAGAATAGATTAATAACAAAGGCACAGGACACGGTATAAAGCAGATCTACTGAAATTGTGCTGTTCTCAAAATAAAAAACAAAAATGGTTAAGACCATGCTAAAAACAGTGGAATAGACATGCAAAATAAAACAATGCATTTAGAGAGAATTTATTTGGTAATTTCCAGGCAGTAAATAGTATTTGAAACCTACATTCCACCCAACATGCTTAAATTAATATTAAAGGTTATTTTTTTATTATCAGAACTAAGAGGCCCACCTTTGAATGAAAGGTATATTCCTTTTCTACAAAAAAGGTTTCTCATCCTCATTTTCTAGTGGGTCCCAGCAGCGCTCAAACCCTGTCCCCTGCAGTGTGCCTCTATCAGCTAAGGACCCTCCTTACCATCTTATCTTGTATTGTATTGTGATTGTTATGTCTTCCTTATATTGTAAAGTGCTGCGCAAACTGTTGGAGCTATATGTCTAATAATAATAAGCGGCTGCAATGGAGGCACCCATGCGTGCATGTTCCCAGCCATTTCCACAGTGGCTGTGTGCGTCCATAGACACACACAGCCCTGTGGCCGGCCATGCCCCTCCTCTCCACCCCACAGGTTGATTGATGGCAGAAAGAGCCTATGGCTCCTCTGCTCTCAATCTCCTTCCCCATAACCAGGAAGTTTGGGGCAGAGAATCGCTGCGGGGACTGGTGGCGGTAACAAGTAAGTGTGCGGGGGACGGGGAGAGAATGCATTAAGGTAAAAAAACCTGCCTTTAATGCTACTTTATGTAACCCGAAACACACACACACTTTAATAAAAATCCCCACACACAAAAGCAGTATTAATCTTGTTGCAGGATACCTCACACACCCTTACACCTAATTGCTGGTGCCCCTCAAATTGCTCCAGAGTTGCTAAAGGAGTTAACTTTACCATCTTATTGACATGCAGAAGACTGGAGAAGAAATATTGATTCTAATCCACTTTGACTGTGGAAATCTAAAGAACAGTTAAAGCAGAGATGATATCTAGATGCATTTCAGTAAAATCCATATGTCAGAAATGACAGCAGAAGCCAATTCAGTCCAGCAAAGATAGCGTAAAGACACAAAAATCATTTTAAAAAATGAAAGCCCTGGAAGAGAAAGGATTAGATGGATTATATGAAAAACAAAGAGAGAGAAAGAAAGAGATTGAAAGTTTAACCGATATGTCCAGAAACAGTAGCATTGACAACTACAGTTTAAAGTATTGTTAAAGATCAGCTGCACCGAGAAAAAAAACCTGAATATGCCCTGCTGTTTATGGTTCAGCCATTATTTTGCTTGGCACCAAACATGACAACAGCCAACTAGTAGCAATATTATAGAAGGTGTATAGAAATAGAAATGGCAAATCAGATCAATCAACATGATGCAAAAACAAAACAATGCAAAATATGTTAAGCCTATGATAAAACAAAAAAAATCTAATATTCTGAGACTAATGTAGACACACAACAAAAAACTTTATTTAATAATAGCTTTGCTGATTGCTTTTTCTTTAATATGACGTTTGAATACTTTAAGAAAACATACACACATTAAAACCATGGAGGAAATAGGTAAAAGGGTCATTCTCTCAAAGAAAAGCCTTAAATATAAAAGACACTTCCATCCTATTTAAGTCAATATGTTTTTGTTAAGTGTTTACTGAAATTGATCTTGTCTGTTCCTCTAGAAGGATTTGAGGATTTGCAATAGAAATCCATGTTTCAATATGATTCTATGGCCGAGAGTTTTCTCTTACTATCAAATAAACACAGTTACTCTTAAAAAATTGACAATATTACTAACACATACAGTATGTAACTCCTTCCTAATATGAAAAGAAGCTGACATATTTTTCTAGCCAATTGAATACAAGACAACAAAAGCAGTTTGTCACCCAGAATGAACATTTACATTCACAAAGCATGTCTAGTAGGTGTAGAGCCCAAATGAATATGGGTGGAGACAATTTCACTTAAGGGAAACAAAACAACTATCTATAACATTAACAGGGTTACTCACAAAAGGGTGAAGAGTTTGGAGAAGGCAGGAGAAATGAACAATCTAGGACAAAATAGCTGATTTGGAAACATTCTCCAATTCAGCTCACTTTCAGATATGTTGTCCTAGATTGTTCCCTTCTCCTGCCTTCTCCAAACTCTTCACCCTTTTGTGAATAACCCTGTAAATATTCTTGTATGTATGAGCATGTGCAGCTGTTTCAGAAACAATTTAACAAATCACCCTGCAAATTGCAGAAATGTTTCCTGCCCATGGAATACTGTGGTTAGCTTATTTAACCACTTCCGGGCCGGCCGTAGTAAAAAAACGGCCGGCCCGGAGCTCTCTAGATCTGAGCGGGCGTCTTTAGACGTCCGCTCAGACACGCCCCCTCGCGCGCGCCGCCGGGCATGTCCGGTGAGAGCCCGGGATCAGCAGGTTGCCTGTGTCACGGGATCAGAGGGAGCTCGGTACACGTGATTAAATACCACCAAAATAAAGCTCTATCTGTCCCCAAAAAATGGTATAAAATTCATTTCAGTACAGCGTTGCATGACGGAATAAATGTTAGTCAAAGTACTGCAAGCTGAATACTGAAAAATGGCCTGGCGAGGAAGGGGGTCTAAACACCTGGTCTTGAAGTGGTTAAAGTGACACTAAACTCAGGAGTTTAAGCTTAAAGTGCATTCAAGTACCCTAATTATTAACAGAAATGTAGCTTATTTGTGTAACACTCAGCTGTGAATCTTCAAATCATCTCTGAATTGGTACTGACATTGTCCTTCCTTCTGGAGGGTGGCTACTTTTGTTCCCCATGGTGCCTGTATGTGTTGTAAAGTAGCCACTGCTCCAAGCTTGCGCCCATCATAGCCTATATTTTCAATACAAATTGGTAAGCTAAACATGAGATTGTAGTCTATCACCACAGCATAGTATACATTACATCTTTTTCATGAAAACTGACACAGCCTGGAAACTTCCTATAATAGGCTTATTTAATAGAACAAAGAGCAACAGGCAAAGTGCAGCCACCTATTGCAGCTATAGTATTCAAAAAACATAAATCTTTTGCTTATCTCACTGTACTAAAAAAAATGTGATTGCTAGAGGTTACTGCACCATTGACACTTTCATTGCTTAATTACATTGCTGCTGCTGTATCTGTCAATCTGAAAACAGAGATGGATGTAAACTTTACTACCCTTATGAAAGATAAGTACTGATATAGCTATAAAAACTTATTTCCCCTGCCATATAAAATATAGATGTTGCAAAAGGTCTAACAGAAGTTAAAGTGTATCTAAATCCACATTTTCTATAATTTTGGATAAAGTGGGAACGTGTTAGAACTCATGTCATATATTTTATGAGCATGTGTGTCCCAGTTAGGAAGGTTCGCCCTCACTATTTGTCTTGGTGACCATTGTAAATTGATAGGAAAGTACATGCTTTTGTGATGTGGCCAGAATAGAATGAAAGTCTTCCAATGGGGAAGTAAACAACTGTCTAAAAAGGCATTTCCCTCATTTTGCAGAGATTTAATACAACTTGCTGTTATGTCTACAAAACAGAAAGTAAAGTGAAATCTCTCAAAGGACACAAACTGCAAAATAAAAATTCCTGACAGGACTATGTTCCATTCCCTGCTCTGTTTAAAATGCGGAAAAAAACAGATTTGGCTTTAGAAATATTTAAAGACCCTTCATGATCATTTGAAGGTCTGCTTTAAGTATTTCCAAAACAAAATGTTCCAACAAAAAAAGCTTTATTGAAATAAGATTCTCCTCCCCCCAAAAAAATACTTGGCTTGGTCCAGGCACCCAACGCTTCTTGGAGGTATGGGTCACATTACTGTGCCTCATCTCTGCCTCCTGGGATAGCCGGGCACTCAAAATTCCATGAGAATGCTCTTCAGCCCATTGCAAAAGTGAATGTGTGAGCACACTGGGCAGTGGAGAGTTCTATTCTATCTCTGACAAGTTTGTCATTGGAACCTCTGGAACATAGTATCTTAGCAATATAATATTTAGAAAAATGGCACTTCAGTAAAATAGTATATGGCAAAAGGGTAACTCAGTAACATGATATGTTGAAAAATGTCACCTATTAACATATGTGTGTAGCATATTACCCCAATATTACAGTATTTTCAGTTGTGGTGCTTTGTATTATAGAATTAGTAACATGGTGAATGCCAAAATAAAACCTCAGTAGCCTGGTATATGGCAAGTAACCACCTCAATAATAATGCTACTTTGTTAATATTGCATACCAGGTGATACTGAACTTCTGAAAAAGTGATATTTCTGGTAACCGGGCCCCTTCAGCAATTTATTTCTGATTTTGGCTTTTTCTGATTATGTTTCGTTCTGTGTTTATGGCACAACAAGCGTATGGTTTCGTTAATGAGCTTAAGGCGCTAGAGGATCTGTACCTAGCGGCCTCTGTGCTATAAATCTAGCTGTGCTTCTGCTATTCCATTTCAGTGTCAGTGCACTCATATTGATAAGAAAACAAGAGCGCTGGCAGATCTTATCTTCAATCAATTTTCATTAATTCATGTCATCTACATATGTAATTAAAAAGAAAGCAGTGATTGTTCTAATTACTGTCGTATCCCGTCAGTCACCTGTTGAGGTTATGTACACTGCATTATTATACATTGCTGCAGTGCTCACTCATTTCAGTTCATCTCACTTCAACATGAAATGCTATTTTAGCAGTTAACACCATCCAACATCTCATACGGTTTTTTAAATTATACAGCCTATAAATCAGGATTCAGAATCCCTCCGTTTAATAGCTTTTGTGTCAAAGGTATAGCTTCTAACCATTCTGAACAGCTTCCATTCAAGCAAATTCCACAGGGAAAATACTTCTTGCCTTTTACCAGAAAATGCCATTAATAACTTATTGACTGAGCATGCACTGAGCAAGAACACTGGTAATATTATTTAGCTTGGAGGCAGCTGTGCAAAGCATCTGTATGCCTAGATGGTGCTTTGCCATATATGAGAAGTACAGTCCTGCTGCTTTATTTGGGAGACTTTGGGTACTAACAATTTCCATCTTTACTATTTATATTTTATGAATTGCATCAGGTAATGTTGATAAGCTTCAGTAAAATGGTAATTAACTGGTAAACAGATATTTAAAGTAGAACTGAACTCAAAAAGTGGAAATTTGCTATGGTATAGGGAATATGTAGAAATATTCATTGTGCCTAAACAGTACCCTAAATAGTTTGTCTTGAATTACTCCTGAAAAATAGCAAAGCCCTTCCTGTTATGTGAGGGTGTTTAGGCACTACTCTGTATAGCTGTATAACTGTTGTGTGAAGCAAAGGTACTTCTGCCTCAAATTGTTAGTCTAAACTAATTTGGAGTGAGATTAAAGTAACAATAAACTCAGGGGTTAAATCTAAAAAATGCATTCAAGTACCTTACTTGAATAGAATAGAAAAAAAAAGAAAATGTTTTTGCCCATTGGAATGCATTGCTAGATTCCTATTGGCTATTTCAATTTGCAATAGCCAATAGTAAACTAGAATTGTACCCGCCCTCTGCTGATGGACCTGATGGAGAACTACAGCACCACTCTGATCAGGACAGGATCTGTTGATGGATCCTCTCCTGATCGGCCAGTGTGAAAGGGGCCTAACACAGACTCACCCTTAGAAATGATGTACAGCAGTTTCGGGCATGCATGTATGTAGACAAGAAGTAACCGCAAAGAGACTGCAGGAGATCAGTGCCACTGAGAGGCAATAAAGAATAAAAAAAGGGTGAAAACAAGTATTTTATTTTGAAAAAATGGCAATTGTTCATGACACAATTGTTGTGAAAACAAGTATTTTATTTTGAAAAAATGGCAATTGTTCATGACACAATTGTTGTGAAAACAAGTATTTTATTTTGAAAAAATGGCAATTGTTCATAAAGTGACACTAAACTCAAGAGTCAAATCTTAAAACTGCATTCCTTAACCATTAACAAAAATGTAGATAATTTGTGTATCACTCGGCTGTAGATCCTCAAATTATCTCTGAATTCGTGCTGGCACTGTCCTTCCTTCTGGAGGGTGGCTACTTGTGTTCCCCATGGTCCCTGTGTGTATTGTAATGTAGCCACCACTCCGAGCTCACTCCCGTGATGGACTACAATCTCAATACAAATTAGTAAACTAAATGTGAGATTGTAGTCCATCATGGGAGTGAGCTTGGAGTGGTGGCTACTTTACAACACACACAGGGACCATGGAGAACAAAAGTAGCCACCCTCCAGGAGGAAGGACAGTGTCAGCACCAATTCAGAGATGATTTGAGGATCTACAGCTGAGTGATACACAAATTATCTACATTTTTTGCAAAATGATACACAAATAAGATACGTTTTTGTATAGCATTTAATGTCACTTTCGGCAAACGAAATGTGATTTAGTTGGTGTTTACATGCTTTAAGGCTGAACTCTGGGCAAACAGCTACAGTAAATACACAGATGAAATGCCAAAGAATTTGTATGTATGTTCATCCAATCCTGACAGTTACACAGCTCCGCCACACAGCACAGCCCTGTCTCAAAAGAGGGTGTCTGATCTTTCACTGCTGCAGTATCACTTTTACTTGTGAAAGGCTAGTGAAAGGAGAAGCAGCACAGTGATGAGCTCTTGTCTCTCTCACACCAATCTCTCCTCCTATTAGCAAGTCTCCTTACACTATAGCACACCAAGCTGGTTCCTTGTTTCTTCCTCCCCTTCTCTGAGCTCTGCTGTTCATATTGTATAGCAGACTGTAAGAAGTTGACATAAGGTCAAACTGAGGACCTGCCTGTATTTAAAGAAGAGTCTGCAGTAGCCAAAGCATTACACCCCCAATCCTGTCGCAATGCTTTACTGACTCCAATGCAAAAAAAAATTATAAATGCACATTTTTTCTTTTATGAAAAAGCGTTAATTTATTTATTTTTTTAAAGATGGAGCTTTGCTTTAATACATGTGATAACATGATGTAAGCACAGCAATGTCCTTAGAATATGGCATGAAGGAATTGATTTTTGGTTTACTTTTGCTATTTTGTGTGTTGAGTTTTCCGTTTTCCTCTTTTGAGTTTTAAATATCATCTCTACTTGATCTAGTTTTACTGTTGTCTTGTTTTCATTATATTATTTAGGCAAGATACAGCATTTTGAAGATATTTATGGACAAAATGAATGAAAACCGAAGAGCCGCTTAAACAAGACTGGGAGTCAGCGGGGTATGTAAAGGAGTCAGGGTTAGTTTTACACCAGGAACTGCATAACAACTGCGTGCGCCTGCGCAGTTGCATTGCGATCCGTTTTTATGCGTTTTGATGCGTTCCGGTGCGATCAGATGCAGCTAAAATAGGACAAGCAGACTGCATCTGAACGGGCTGCAATGGTGTGAATACAGCACGAGAAAGCCCATAGGAAAGCATTGTGATGCATTTTGGCTGCAGCAGCCAAACTGAACGGACTGCATAACAACTGCATATGGTGTGAACTAACCATCAAGGATGATGTCCAAGGATCCAAGGATCACTTCCAAATATTTGCTGCCAGACATCCATTCTTAGGCATGCTGACCCCTAGCTCCTGATATTTGTCTAGTCTCTGTATGTGCAAGGCAGAAAAAATATCTTTGAGGTTTGAAAGGAAAGTCATAGCAAGAAAGAATGATTAGATATTAGTTGCTGTTAGTTCATGTATAACTAGAAATTGGGGAAAATAGGATACTGGTGCTGCTGCAACATTGCAAAATACTTTTATTATTTAATACAGGTATTTATATAGTGCCGACAATTTACGCAGCGCTTTACATAGTTACAAATTCACATCAGTCCCTGCCCTCAAGGAGCTTACAATCTAAGGTGCATATCACACATGCATACACACAAGGGCTAATTTAGACAGGAGCCAACTAACCTACCAGCATGTCTTTGGGGTGTGAGAGGAAACTGGAGTACTCAGTAGAAATCAACGGCAAGCACAGAGAGAACATGCAAACTCCTTGAAGATAGTGACCTGGCCTGGATTTGAGCCTGAGATCCCTAGTCCTGCAAGGCAGTAGTGCTAACAACTATACCACTGTGCCATTAGAGCAAAACTATAATGGTTTAGGTTAACTTTCATGTTACATTTTCTGTTAAAGTTTTAAACTATTGTTTAATATTTTTTATTATATATATACGTGTATATATATATATATATATATAATATTTGTTTACAGAGCATTGTGGGTTTTTCTAAAGAGAGATCACAGCTTTTGCCTTTAGCCATCTATACAAAGCAGTCAGGTAAGGTGAGGTAGGCACTTAAGTTGGGTACACACAGTTCGAGTTTCGTCCGGTTCCTGATGAACTGGAGAAGGTACGTACCATGGGTTCGTACTGTTGGCACCCTTCCCGGCATGCCTCAATCAGCTGATCGAAGAGTGGAAAATCCCTGGCCATTTGGGTATTTTGTCAGTGGTTGTTGGCCGCTGTCAGAATACAATGATGCAAAGAGCAGAAGATTCCTCATCCATGCTCATAAGCAATGATAGATTAATCTTTTCTATTTTTTTAAATTCACGGTTGAACAAAAAAAATAGAACAATGTATACCCCACTTAAGTTGTGTACACAACAGGTTACAATTAAGTAGGCTATACATGTAGCTGAAATTTGCTGCATAGGTGCCGCTTTGGCACCCGTTCACCCATCATCCATTGATTGGCTGATCAAAGGAGCAGGTTGGAAATTCTCAGCCGGGCGGATTCCTTGATCGACACTGTTACGCTTCGATGAAGGAATCTGTTATAGAGCCGTGTATAATTGGCTTTAAATTAGATCCGCTATATGCCCTGTCCAATATATCTCTAAATTATTTTTGGTTTTGGTAAAGCTGTCTAAGGTGCAACTGGCCTTAGAAACACAGAATTTACACATGTAATATTACAGATTGATATTTTACAATCTGAGAGTGGGGTGCCTGTGTGCATGGAGTTGAAGATATACACAACTGATTAAGACCATTTTATGGGGGGAAAGGTGGCAAACTGCTGCAGCTTTGAAGTGCAGACACCAGGATGTTTTTACATACCTGCAACAGCCTCCCAAACCTGACACAGCTGAATGCCAGGGCTTTCTGACATGCAAATTCTATGGTTAAGCTCAGCCCCCAGACATTCCTATTGGCCCATCACTATGATGGTCAGCATCACTGACCAACAGGAATGTGCAGGTGGCAGAAATGGATGGGAGGAATATCAGACTTTTCTGACAAGCAACTTCAGAACCTCTTGATCACGCGGAAGCTTTGTCTGGGTATGACAAGAAGGTTTGTGAGGCAGCTTCTGGTATGAGAAGCCACTTTCCTGCACTCTATACCTGAAGCAGCTTGCCACCCATGTCCTCAGTAATATAATGCTTTTACCAAGCATACTTTGTGAGCAGAACAACAATTCAATCAAAATTAAAAATGGTCAGTTTTGTGCCAAGCAACAATAACAGTTGATACTGACTGTTAGATATTCACTGTAAGAGAGAACAGAGTAAGCACAGGGATTATCTCATCACTGTATTGCTGTCCTTTGTATTTTCCAATCAGCAGGCTGGGGCTGTGTTCTTAAGCAAGCTGTGTTCCTCTTCAATAGAGGTCAAGCACCTGGCAATGTTGTCTGAGGGGATGCACAACTACAATTGCTAACACAGTTGCAAAACCTATTGCAACTAAAACTGTTAACTGTTTTATCCCAGGAAAGCTATTCTTCTGGTGTGGAACGGTCAGCAAGCGCCCTTCCTGGGTAGTTGGAAACGTCTAGTTGATCAGTCCCTTCCTCGGTATAAGAAAACTTATAAACAGAGAGGCATGTCTCAACTTTTCTACCATATCTGGGGCCCTTGGGTAGCTATTCTGGATACGATTGTTGATTTACCCTGATTACTTGTCACGCAATTCTGTAATTTTGCCCTATTTCACTGAGTCTAATTTTGAGTGGTATGCATATGCGAGACATCTCTTCACCTGATTGCCTTATATTGAGACACCTTACTTGGTGCATTTGTTATTTGTAGACTTTTGTTTTAATTGTTTAATGTTGTGTTTTTTTGACTGCTTTTTCTACCATTGCAAAAATCAATAAAAAATGATCTTGAAAAAAAAAATAACATACTCATCACTAAAAGGAAATCTATACATTTTTGCTACAACAGACTCAATGGCTAACTTCATATTTTCTACCTCCAACGTATGTGTTGTACAGTCTTCCTCTTCTTAGTTCTTAGTTATGTGTAATAGTCTCTCTCTCTCTCTCTATCTCTCTCTCTCTCTCTCTCTCTCTCCCTCTCTCCCTATAGTTCTTTAAATGGCTTCTATTTAATGGTTACCTAAATGTGTTGAACTTGCAGGCTATAAAGTCACACCCTAACAATAGATAAGCTCACAAGACAAACAGAAAGTGTTCTACCTCCTTCCTCTAATAAAGTTCCATGGAACACCAGTGCATAACAATGGCTTCCACCAGCTCTTCATAATAACAATAGGAAATAGTGTTTGTACAGAGTTCTGAATCCAGTTAAAATGTTCTATATTTAAGGGATCACATGCAAGGAAAATGTAAAAAAATCTGTATTTTTGCTTGCACATGAATGGATGATAGAGGTCAGTTAAGCTTTACCTCATTCTTCTTGTTAGATAACTGAGATGTTGTTGTGGGTACAATACTGCCTTGCCATGTGTAGTAATTGTAGGAACATAGGCAGAAATATCTATTTACATATGTGATCTACTGTGTACATAAAATATGGCTGCGTGCATCTGTATAACATTTCACCACCATGTATGCACTGGTGAGCTCACATAATAAATAATTCTCCTAATTTACCAATTCTCAAGGCAAAGTATTAGCTGCAGAGTGAGTTTGGGGACCAAAACAAATAATTCACTCATCCCTGTTTGCTGGCCTCATGCTGGCAGCCCTTGTGTCAATTTAGTGAAGTTATACATATCCCTAGTGCCAGGTAAGTTTACAATCCTTATTGGCATAGCAGCAAATGTTTTATAATATTTGTAACTGCAAACAAATATGGCAGGTCCTCTACAGGAATCAAAACACAAATGATTGATTAAAAATCAGAACTGATCACTTGTAACATTCATTTTATTATTAAAATGGGTAATGTTACTAAAACCTGAATCTCCCAGTGAAGAACATGAAATTCAAATGTGCAGCAAATGACAATCAATGCATCGAGCAAGTGGTGAATGCACTTTATAGCTGCAACCAACAACCTGCCAGGCATTCAACTATGAATAAATAGTGATCCAATGATGTGCTGCTTAGTAAATATGCTTCTTGGTGTATATTCTCATGCCTCTGGTCATTATAAATATCATCGATCTCTATATTCCTAGCAAACTTCACTTTACTTACTCTCTATTAACTTCACTTCTCTTTTATTAAATCTGGCACATTGACAGAAGTGAAGTTTGCTTTTATTCATTAGTGGTTTTACGTATATGTGCTTTGTGAGAACACAAACCCATGTTCTTACTGTAGTTTGCTTTGAACAGATTTGCCAATATCACAATATAAAATACTCTCTTAAGTTATGATCTGATATGTTTCTTAGATCCTTTATTGTGTGGTTGACTGGCCCATGAAAGAGAAATACGCTTTTGGCTCTACCTTGGGTAACTAATTTTGTTATACTGTGTGCTGTTTTTTTAGGTTTCTAGGTATCTGTGTCTGAATGCATTTTTGGACCACTGATGTGCAAACCTGCACTGATATCCACAGAAAAATAAGGCTTGCAATTTATCTGTGTAGCTGTAATATAGTTTTTTAACTGCCCACTTTCAAACACTTGTAGTCAGTACATATGTGGAGGCCATGCCTCTGAAACTGGTATACATGTGTGATATTGTGTCAAGGTTTGCTGAGATAATGCAAGGTTGGAGAATTTTGTGTAAATGCAATTCAGCAATTTAACTGCCCACCAGAGGAAATGAGGAATAGACATGTACGTTTCGTCATGTTTCAAATTTAAATTTGAACACATTTATAAATTTGGACATTCGGATGCATCCGAATTTGAATTTATCCAAATTAGGATACATTCAAGTTTCTGATTTCAAATGCATCCGAATGCAAACAATTTCAATTTTTTTCCCCCCGAATCTCCAAACTTCCAATTTTCATGACCAGTACAGACAAAGATGACCAGTAGGGACTAAAATGACCAGTATGGACTAACAAAACCAGTACGGACTAAGATGAACAATATGGACTAAGATGACTAGTACAGACTAAAATGATCAGTACAGACTAAGATGACCAGTATGGAGTATGGACTAAAATGACCAATACATACTAAGATGACCAGTACAGATTTTAGATGACCAGTACGGAATAAGATGACCAGTACAAACTAATATGGCCAGTATGGACTAAGATGACCAGTAGGGACTAAAATGACCAGTAGGGACTACAATGACCAGTACAGACTAAGATGACCAGTACAGACTAAGATGATCAGAATGGACTAAGATGACCAGTACAGACTAAGATGGCCAGTACAGAATAAGATGACCAGTACAGAATAAGATGACCAGTACGGATTAAATGGGCAGTACATACTAGTATGGTCTAAGATGGCAAGTACAGAACTAAACTAAATTAAACTAAATGGCCAAAAAAAATGAATTCAGTAAATTTTCAGTCAAAGAACCCCATCCAAATTGACTCAAACCAAAATTTGTATCAATCTGAACCAAAAAACAACAAATTTGAATCGATCTAAATTTTGAATAACGAACCAAATCAAATTTTAGATCCAAAATCCATAAAAAAAGTTTTCATTTTTTCAAAACGAAAATTATTTTTTGAGCCTTTACATGTCTAATGAGGAATGGGAAAAAAGAATGGCAAGAGTCATTTTCTAAATAGATCTGTTTAATTGTATCAAATTAAAGATAATCCAGTGAGTTTAAGGGATTAATAAGGCATGCTCTTCAGGGTTGATTAATCATTCGGGATGGCCCATATTTTGGTGGGAATAGTATTGTTTTTTTTTGGGGGGGGGGGCTTAGAGGTGCACGAACCCCAGGAAAAGTAATTAAGACCTTTTTACTTCCAAAACACAATTTTGCGATGCTAACAAACAGATCTGCTCAGTAGATTTGGCTTGTAGCATTCTTTTTGCTGCTTTTCTCCTTTATTTCCTTCTTTTTGGTTCCTACTTAAGTTGCCCATCGTTCCAAAATTCAGTATCTGACCCCAAGTTGAAATGCCCTTATAGGTATAAAGAGGAGTTAATGGGTGATCAGTCATTGGGATAGGTAATTTTCAGCAATAAACCTAAACAATAATATATCAAAGGTATATAATTGCCCTTGAAAAAATTACCATTACAAATGAAAATGGAATAGTGATATTTAAAACAGTGGTTTATAAGTTCCACTGGTTCAATATGTTCACAATTGTTATACTATAATTTTACTATTATTTTTTTTTAAAAGCCTAAAATATTAAAATTATTAATATTAACACAACACACAGCACTGGGAAAGTGTGAATCCAGCCTGATAGAAATATGCCTGATAATACAGTACCCCTGAAAGGTAGCATTCAAAATTTAAATGTAAAGGACAACAGATACTAACGAAGCTGACCATCAAAAGTGTCAGTTACAGGGTTGAGACAAATCATTTTAACATTGACAGGGTTGCTTAAAATAGTTAGCTTCTTTTAAAGCCTTTGTCACAAAAAGAAAAATAAATCTGTTCCTGCAACTGCTTGAAAAGTGTTAGCTGGAGTTCAACTTAGTCAAGTATTTTCTATACAAATTTTGCAAGTGCATCTAACACTACCCTCCCCACTGGTTGACAATGCTGCTTGCCTAGGGTGGCTCTGTTGCTCCTCCATAGAGTAAAAATACCCTAAAGCTGGCCATACACCTTACAACCATCGCACGGCTTTCGTTGTGCGATGGTTGTAAGGTAATTAAAGTCTTGTATGATCTGCCCATCTTGGACAGGCAGATCGTACTTGCGATCATCGCAAGCCTGCCCCGCTGAGGGGCAGGGCTTCCGATGATTCCAATGCTGAGCTGAGCGGGCAATCTTCCGAGCACGCCACTAACCCGCTGACAATCGTACGATTCTCTACGGGTTTTCAAGCCTGCTCGGGAGACACGCTTGCACGCCTTCCATACACCTGCCGATTATGGTACGATCGTGGGTTCACCCACGATTATCGTACGATAATCGGCAGGTGTATGGGCACCTTTAGACAGGAAATGTGTTACTGGCCATATCACCAGGTGGAAAAAAGTTTAAAAAAAGCCTAAAAAAAGAAAACTAGTGCAGCCACCACATTTAAGGACGGGTAAGCTGCATTATATAACATTTTAAGTTTTAGGTTTAGATATGCTTTAAGTCTATATGAAACCTTCTTAACCAATTGCTGCCCAGAGCAATTTCTTACATTTGCACACACAAGGTAAAAATCAGATTTTTTAGCTAGAAAACAGCTTCAGACCCCCAAACAATGATATATTTTCTCAAAGCAGAGGCCCTGTATAATAAAACAATGCTAGTTGCAATTTTTTATGTTGCACGGTATTTGCGCAACTGTTTATCAAACAAGTATTGTTAGGATAACATACACTAAAATGAAATTTAGTGCACAGAAACACAATATAATACCCAATTTTTGGTAAAATATAAAAGACGGGGTCATGTCGGGTAAATAGATACCAAACATTTTGTGCCTTAAAATTGTGTGCGTCCGTGAAACCGCAAAAAACGACAGTAACCAACATTTCACACAGGCGACGCTTTAAAAGCTTTTATGGCTCATCAGTTTAGTGCTAACAGTGATTGATGGGCCTAGAATTATTGCTCTTATTCCGACGCTCGGACAATATGTAACATGTGTGGCACAATTTTTGTTTTTGCACGTAGGCGCATTCGATGTGTGTTTGCATTGTATGTGCGTGCATGTGGGGGGAGGTGGACTTGAAAAAAAAATGTTGGCATTTTCTTTTATCTGTTATTTTAATTTTTACCTTTTTTTTACACTCAACTTTATTGCTATCACATAGGGGGCTAACAAGCCCCCTGTGTAATAGCAAATATAATGTGACAGGTCCTCTTTATGGAGACATCAGAGGTCTTTCAGACCCCTAATGTCACCTAGGGACCCCAAAAAAGCTTCTTCTTCTGACTCTAGGAGCCCGAGAATGTGCACAGTGACACCGGAAGTGATGTAATGCACATCACTTCCGGGTCCAGTGATCAGAGGAGAGATCATAGGCTGGAAGTCGCTGATCTCCCTCCGATCCATTGTGGGAGACCCACCATGCCAGTCCCGGGCTTGTATGGGGGACAGCGGAGTCCGGGATGCCAACAGCGGCACCGGCGGCGGCAGAGGGGACACACACAAACTGCACCGCACCGTACAAGCGATCCGGCACCTGTACAGATGCAGGATTACTTGTATTCAAAAAGTAATCATCTGCTGTTTAAAATAGTGACAAGAACGTGGCTGCAGCAGCAGCAGCCTTATCCGAAGTATAACCACTTCCAGCGGATGACGTGAATTTACATGAACCCGCTGGAAGTGGTTAATGATATGG
>NW_017306749.1:199293-199717 GCF_000935625.1 Nanorana parkeri
AATGGAGAGTTTTAGTCTGATAGCTGCACTCTGAAGAGAGGCAGGCTTATTGCACTGTGTTCTAGGTATGGGTAGGTTGCATTCCATAACAAGGAAGTACTTGTGGTCCATTATGATGAAATGCTGGTGCTCCAAGAAGAGGGACCTGTACCCTTCCCTTGCAATAAAGGACTTGTAAAAAATCCTTCATTGTGTTTTTATTTCACTTAAAGGATTTTTTTAAGTCTGGTCTTTTTATTTAACTTTTATTTACCCCTTTAGTGAATTAGTAGGGGTACAAGCTCCCCTTACTCATTCACAAGGGGGGGGCGCATCTGGGTTCCCCTTTATAAAAGGGGTACCCTGATGTGAATAAGCCCCCCTGCCGGCACCCCCACAACCAATGCCTCAGGGCTTGTAGGGAAGAGGCCGTGGTCCCCATAGG
>NW_017306749.1:200465-211223 GCF_000935625.1 Nanorana parkeri
TATTATATAATAATATATATATTATATTTCCAAAGACCTAAGAACTATCTTCGAAATGGGGCAGATGGTAAGTTAATGCCTCTGCATGATACTTTTGTTATGGGTTACATAAAAAGGCAAATCATATTAAACTTTAGATTCTGTGCTCAGATATTTCCCTAGCCATCTCTATTTGAAAAATAGCTGACCGTTCATGGTAAGCTGGGTCCATTTGTTGTGAATTTGTACAGAGGAAATATTGCTGTGAGCAAAATATTAACAAATTATCAATGACGAAAAAAGCTCATAATTTTGATTTGATCATTTTCTAACTTAATCTGGTAAGTACTGTTCAGCAGTATTAAAGGAACTAGCTATTCGTATTGGGTGATGTTGAGCTAATATATTTTGGTCTGGGTGCATTATTTACTGCTTCTCAATGTTTTGCTTTTTTGTTTATTTCGGAAGCCTGAAAGGCCCTACAACTAACATCATGATGATGATAAACCATATTCTATTAGCCTAACAAAAAGATTTTCTTTGTCACTATAGCCTTCATTGCTACTCTGCTTTTCTCCATCTTAATCTATTTTGCTCATGTAAATAGGACAGGAAACCTCAGGCTTAGAAAAGCAAAATAACTTCATGGAGTAGACTTGTTATTTAATATTGTAATGTATGAGCTTTTAAACTCTTGCTTATAAGTTTTAATGTTATCTTTACATTTAGAGCTTTATAGATGGTTACTTTTCCTTTGTAGTGATTCTTTAGCTGGAAAATGTAACAAAAAATTGTGTGCTGCAAATAAGAAATTGAATATCTCTCCCATTGCCTGTGGTGCTGAACTTCGCTGCATAGAATAGATACTGCTATCTAAAAAATATTCAGAATCTGACACTCTCAGGCCAGATTTCTTGTCCTCTGCCCAGTGGTTCCTCCTGCTAACCGCCACATCACTACAGGAAACAATAGTGATGTAGAGGCCGGTGGATCAAACCACTGAAGGACAAGGAATCACACATCTGGAAGTGTCAGAATCTGAAGTTTCTTCAGGCAGCTGTATACAGGAAAGTTTAGTGTGTCAGGGAAGGGGTCACTTGTTTTTTTTTCACAATTTTTATAACTTGGACAGAGTCACTGTAAATGTTAATGTATTCAAATTGTCTGTAAAAAAATTATAAGTTCACTGTTCATACAGATAATAATGGTAAATCTATTATTATCTAATTGATGGTAAATCTAATTACCATCAAGAATTTACCCATTACCTGTCATCTTGTTAGGTTACCAGAACATTTTCTACCCACTATTATCTATTTCCAGCAGCTCTCTAGATATAATTACTTTGAAGATACCTTGCCTCTCCCCTGTAGTAGATGTATACACAAGATGCACCATTCCATCCCTAATTTTAAAGGAAATATTAATGTGTCCTGTATAGTGCTTTCTCCAATGTATGCCATTTGTCTGAAAAAAACAATCCTCTTTCTGGAACATGTAATGTGAGTGTAGTATGCCAGGTTTCAATTCAATATATTAGAAGCTTGGAAAAAAACACATGTTGTAATGAGTCTCAAATGTGATATACTAGAAAAACAGCAGACTTTACATGATACACCCTTTTTTTTTATAAATATACCCCTGAGTTTTCACACACCTATAGACATGGGTACCATTTGTTAAAACACATGTATGTCCATTACTATGTGAGTCCATTATTTGTGAAATATTAATCATATTAAAAATGGTTCCCCTTTGAACTTACAATATATTGACAAAGTAAATTGTATATTTAAAGCCTGTCAGAGTCAGAAGCTATTTTTCAGCTTATGTAGTACAGCTGAAATAGACAGATCCCACTGATAATAACACCTTATCTTGCTTTTGGGCTTGTGATGCAGCTGCAAATCATTAACAATAATTATTATGAATAGTGTTCGAAAGTAGAGGCCCTTAATTAAACATAATAACTTTGTGCCTTGTTTGGTAAGGATCCAGACAGATAAGCTTTTATTTTTTTACTACATTTTATTTACAGAATATTACTTTGCTGTAATAACTGAAAAGGACTTTTTAACAAGACATGTGTTTTCTAATTACACTTGTCCTTGTTTGTATGCTATTCATTAACTACTTAGAGTCAACGCCAATATGATCTAATTTCCAGTACAGGACAAAACTCTGAACCTGACTAATGTGTGATCTTATTTTATCTGACATGATTCTACATCACTGTGCACTAACCTCTGAGCTAATGCGCTGCCCGCTTACAAATCTATTATTGGCTTTAAAGAAACAGCGACTTGCACAAAAGCCAAATCCTGCCTTTGTAAAGCTGTTTTTGTTATATAAAAAGAAAGTGTGTTTTTTCTTCTGTATAGTACAAAGCAATGCAGGACTTTCAGATTAGGACCAATGACTCTACATTACAAAAATAGCAAATGTCAAGATATTTGTAAATAATCGGTATTATGAACTACAGGTTATACTTTTCTAATCTGAATTATAATATTGGGATTCTGCTGCAGATAGGGATTTGGGGCTGGTAAAAGTCAATAGTTATATAGAAATTCAATTTATTTGGGCCCATTATAGACAAAATTCTGCCAATGTATGCATGATATACCATTGCAAATTAAATATTATTATTACAGGTATTCCTCACTTAACGACCGAGTTCCATTCCTACGACCAGGTCGTTAAACGGATTGTTCGTTAAGTGAGGAACTCTATACAGTACTGTACTGCATTAGTACAGTACTGTATAGCGTTGCCGATGTACAGTACCAAACAGTGTACTGTGCATCAGGCAATGAAAATACTTACCGGGACCCGCAGTGAAGATCGGAGGATACCACTTCCGCCGGCGACGCGGCGCACTGACGTTGACGCGCAAGGTCGGAGGTCGATCGGCGGTCCGTCGTAAGTGCGAGTGGTCGCAAAACAGGTAAGTCGGTAAGCGAGGAACATCTGTATTATTATTATTATTATTATACAGGATTTATATAGTGCCAACAGTTTGTGCAGCGCTTTACAATATAAGGAAGACATTACAATACAATTCAAGACAAGATGGTAAGGAGGGCCCTGCCCCTGAGGGCTTACAATCTAAAAGGGAGGGGCCAGTGATACATGAGGAGGTAGCTGTGTGGGGATGAATTGTTTGAGAATGTGATGGTTCCGTGGTTAGATTGAGGTGAGCTAGGCTTCCCTGAAGAGATGAGTCTTTAGGGATCGCCTAAAGGCAGTCAAGGTGGGAGATAGATTCATGATAGACTGCAGGGGAATAGTCTGTGTAGTGGAAGGCGAGGAGAGAGTTGAGGAGGGAGTTGCAATAGTCAAGATGGGAGATAAAAAGGGAGTGGATGAGTAATTTAGCGGTTTCATTGGTCAGGAAGGGACGTATTTTGGAGATGTTATGAAGGTGAAGGGGGCAGAATTTGGATAGTGATTGGATGTGAGGAAGAAAGGTGAGGTCCGAGTCAAGGATGGCACCTTGGCATGAGGGGAGGGCTGAATGGTTGTGTTATCAGTCTCACAGGAAATGTTTGGGGAAGGTGCACAGGCAGGTGAAAATATCATGAGCTCAGTTTTAGAAAGACTGAGTTTTAAGAAGTGTTGTGACATTTAGATGGATATGCCAGTTAGTAGATTAGTGACACACAAGGACACTGAGGAGGTGAGCTGTGGAGTAGAAAGATATATTTGAGTGTCATCGGCATGGAGATGGTATTGGAAGCAATGTGAGGTTATTAACTGACCAAGAGAGGTGGTGTAGAGAGAAAAAAGAAGGGGTCCAAGGACTGAGCATTGGGGAACCCCTACAGAAAGAGGAAGAGGATTGGAGGAGTTAGATTTGTAGGTGATACTAAAGGAGCGCTTAGCTAGGTAGGAGGAGAACCATGAGAGAGCAGAGTCTTGTAGGCCAAGCAAGTGGAGTTTTTTGAGGAGTAATGGGTGGTCAACAGTGTCAAAAGCAGCAGGTCTAAAGGTCTAATAGCAACAGTAAGGAATAGTGGCTGTTGTTTTTAGCAGTAAGGTCATTGGTGAGTTATAAATAAGATACCTTCTTTGTTAATTCACTGAACTGTAATGATAGCAGCCATATACCTGAACAACCTTCATTTATTTTTTTATTATTATTATTATATATATAATTTTTTGAATAATTGCCTTTTCATTGATAACAAAGTAAAAGGGTTATTAGGTTACATAGAGACACTAGGGTTTATTTACTGAAGGCAAATAGGCTGTTCAAATTGCAAGGGAAATTGCACTTTGCAGGGAATGTTTCTCTTAGCTTAATAATTGTGGTGACATTTTCACTTTGCTAAGAATTCCCAATCATGTGCAAAGAAAAGGTAAACAAAAATATGTTTGCTTGCACATGATTGGGTGGTGGTAGTCCTCATTCACTGTGGATTTCACTGTGGAGAAACTTTCCTCCAAAGTGAAAATTCCATTACTAGTGAACTGCCTTGTTGCTTTTAGTAAATCAACCTTATTGCTACAAAAATGAACTTTGCAAGTTATAGTTACAGGATTACCAATTTTACCGCTATATGCAATTTAGTGAAATAAGATACCATGAGTAAAATGCAATATATCACAATGCTTGAAGTGAATTTTTAAGTCATAGTTACAGGTTTACCTCTTGTACTGCTACATGTGATGTAGCAATATAACATAGCATGAGTAAAATACTATATATCACAATGTTTGTAAAATTTTCGAATGTCAGAAACCAGCTGGGTTGAGAAAAAGTTATCTATGTGAAGTCAGTTTTGATATCACCAGGTATGGATGAAGTCAATGAATTAAAGAGTCAAATCGTAGACGATATCTATTTTTCTCTAGTGACAGATACAGATATCGAGAAAATTCACATAGACTTGATGCAATATTGGAATTAGGGTAGACTAAGAGAAGGTAAAGAGAGGGAAGGGTTGGGAGTAGAAGGCAAACTATTTTGTGGGGAGGGGGTAAAGAAAGAAAGGGGGCTGAAGGATATAGGGGGGTACACCCTGTGGTATACATCTCCTTGAATGGTTATTTGAGAGTGTTAGAAACTAGAGTACTTGGCAGTGGCACTGTGTTCCTCAGATTTGAAGCATGTGGTTCCATTGTCCACCAGTGGGTGCCTTCCAGCTGCTGCAGCACTCTATGTCTCTTTCAATCCCTGCTGCTCTCCCCACCTGTATCAGCAGAGTCAGCGGGGACGCAGACCACTGCAGCTGACACCAGTGGGGAGAAGAGACTGCGGTGACTCTGCATTCCCCCACTGCCCCCCTACCATACCTCCGCATCCCCACTATCTGCCCCGTTCCTCCTCTGCCCACCCCGTTCCTCCGCTGTTTCTCTGTTCATCCTCTGCCCAGTGCCTCCACTGCCTGCCCTGTTCGTCTACTGCCCGCCCCCTTCCTCCACTGCTGCCCCGTTTCCTTCTCTGCTTCCCCTGTGCCCCTCTTTTGACAGTGGTATAAAGCCAGCGTCGTCTCCTATCAGCAGCTGTAAATAATAGCCAGCCTGCTATAGGATATTTTAAATTGCAATAGCCAATAGCAGGCTGGCTATTGCAACCACCCA
Source organism: Nanorana parkeri (assembly GCF_000935625.1). Lineage (NCBI taxonomy): Eukaryota > Metazoa > Chordata > Amphibia > Anura > Dicroglossidae > Nanorana > Nanorana parkeri. The sequence continues at coordinate 206,031 of NW_017306749.1, forward strand.
CTGCCTGCTGTCAATCAGCAGAGGAGGACCTGAAGGAGAACTTAAAAAACACAAGAACTTTCTCCTTCAGTTTCCTCCTCTGCTGATTGACAGCAGGCAGTGGATGGGTGGAAAAAGCAGCCTGCTATTGGCTATTGCAATTTAAAATAGCCAATAACAGGATGGCTGTTGTTTACAGCCACTGCATGCTGTGTTGACATTAAGCTGCCTCAGAAGGCAGCTGACATTTCCCAGTGAAGTGGAAAGGTGATACTAGGGGTCTAAAAGATCCCTATTGTCACCTTAAAGAGAACCCGTCACCTACAATGTGCTATCACATAAGGGGCTTGTGGGTCCCACCATGTTAACTCTCATAATGTGCATTGTTGTGCATTGCAGTAATGCATTGCAGCACAAGGGTATAAATGGGCCCTAATAGGGAAAAATCCTACCTGATCTATATGGAGGCTAGTGGGAAGTAATTTACCTAATCATGCTGCTAATATTCTTACTGCAAATAGTGTGGTGTTTTCATGGTTTAGTGATTTCTGGTAAGAAGGACCTTTGCATTCTATTTGGGATTTCTGAAGGAACCAGGTCATAAGGGTTATTAGGAAAGGTGCAAAACTTTTATAGCAAAAATATGGCAAACTATTTGGCCCTGGGACTTTATTGTGAGGGAAGGTCTTAATTATGTTTGATATTTCTTTATTAGATATAACTAGATAAAGTTTAGCCATTCTGCATCTTGAACACTAGGGGCTCTATTTATAAACAATTAGCTGAGCCATTCACCCTGTAAAATAAATATTTATTTCCTATGCTCCTCAGCTCCATCTAGTGGCCATAATGCATTATTTTCTGAATATTACATTCAACCTGTTGGAAATTTGACAGTTCAAGATTGGTATATTCAAGAGAAAATCATTAAGATGCTAATGAGAGGTTGTATATGTTTTAGTTGTAAAGAAGGAGCAGTAGAAAGCAGGAATCACCAGCACTCAGTAGATAATATCTACTGAGTGCTGGTGATTCCTGCTTTCTACTGTTGATGTGCACGGCGCCATCCGTGATTATTACTGCGAGCACCACCATTGTGATTTGGGCCAAGAACGCTGTAAGGAGTGCAGAGGGACCTACCGCTTTCTATAAAGTAGGAGCATTCACAAAGAAGTAGACTTATGAAAGGAAAAAAGTTCTTTATGCCAAATAAAAATAAGAAATTAAATTATACATTTATAAATATATTGCATATAAATTAAACACTTTAATTTAACAAAAATAAATTTCTAGCCTTTGCTTCTCCTTTATATCTCATTCAGCAACATCTGAGTGTCTATTTTACAACTGAGCACTATAAAATACTGCATGTCCAAAAAGATGGTTAGGTGCCAAGTTACCAATGTGCTCTGATGTACGATAGAAGTAATCATAAGCAGTCAAGTGCTGCTACTACATATATATCTGGAGTGTGACTGACAGAAGGGAGTAATATTAGAAGTAAAACTCTGGATCCAAAAGAGAATACAAATAGTAACACAGATATTTAAAGAAAACTTTACTTTTGTTAAAACAAAATGAAATAATATATACAATTGCTACAAACTAAATTTTGTATTTAATGTTGCTATTAAAAATTACCATTTTGGTCTGCTGTGTAGTCCTAAACTGTTAGAAAAATTCAATTTACTTAGCCCTGTCCTAGCTCCATTCCTTTCCTCTTATCTATCTTGCCTTTGTTTCCCACCCCCCATCTACTTAGACTTTATGCCTCTTTACTCGCCGTTAACAAATTACTCAATTCTGTCCTCACTCCCCATCCCTTTTTACCTGCCCAATATCTCGAGATATAAGTTGGCTCCCCGTACTCATGTGTCTTTTGATTTATAACCCTTTCTTATATTAAATGTGGGGCACCATGATTAATAGACACTCCAAATTATAGTATGGGTAGCCCACGAATTGAGTCTCTCCTCTTAACCCTATCACGTGAGTTAGAATGCTGCTGCTCCCTTCTTTATTCTATTCTCCCTTCTTTTTGATTTTGTTTCATTTTTTATTTATTTATTACCTTTTTCTTTTGGTGCTTGCATGGTTAATAATGCGTTTTGATAGTACTGAATTGACTCTGTTGGAGCCTACATGCAAAGAATGTAATCTGAATATCTTTTAGCACTGCCCTTCTCATGTATTGTGTAAACTTTTGAAAATCTGAAAAATAAAGAATTTATTTAAAAAAAAAATCATATGTCACTTCCTTTACCTATGTCAACCTGAGGGTGTTTGAAGTGTACCCAGAAATGTAATTTCCTGCTTGTGTGGTTAGCTCACTGCAAGTCAAATTTCAGGCATCCTTTGCAATGATAACTGTTGAATTTTAGTGAGGTACACATCCACTTTAATGCTTTAACTTTAATGCACACAGCAGTATTTATCATTACAACATGGATTGTGTGCAGCTGATTATTATGAAGGCAATCCCCAAATATAGAAATTATTTTGACAAAGAAAATTTTAAAAAATTGTGAAGCACCAAAATTACCAGACTAGATAGAAGGTCTGAATCTCCAAAAATGTTTGCTAAAATCCTTGCAATTTAAACATTTTACTTAGGGGGGAGCATTGTGTTTTTTATATAGAGTATAGTATTACAGGTTCTGATGACCTGGGAATACTCTATGGGATGTTCCCTGTATCCTTTGAATCATTGTCAAGCCAGAATGCCTCTCAGAACCATGCTGCATACCCTGGCTGGAAATAATCAGTTATAGTCTAAGACAAATTATATTACCAAATTCTCAATTCACAGGGGAATGTACTGTATATGGTGAGCTAAAATATTATTGAACACCCACACTTCTGATTGACAGCTAGAAAAACATCTTTATTTCATACACAAATAGATTAAAACACTTTTCATATTTCATACACAAATAGATTAAAACAAAATAATGGGTACACGGTCCTGCATTCTTCTTTATATAGAAACATGCTATATAAGTTAAAGAGGAGCCTTACCCATATTTTTAAAATAACAACAAACACACGTTTAGAAATGTTTGGTAATGGCAATCTACAAACACATACTTCTAGATAATTACAGGCTTTCTATACTGTGCATACCTTATTTATCTTTTACTCCCCATTCTTTTCATGGTGGGCATTTTTACTAAAGGCAGATTAATATATCTCCCTTTACTTCCTAGAACTCTGGCACTTGTGACTTGGACATCATCTCAGGGGAGGGAAATTCCTTTCCCTGAGAACTTGTAAGATTACAGATGAGATTTCCCCACAATGCTCTGTGGATGTAACCTTCCCAGGATGCAATGCTTGGATACAGATTGCATCATTTGTGCCCAAGTGGAGCAGAACGTAGAAACAAATTAGTTATAAGTAAAATAAAAATATGTTTGTTTAACTAATGAATATAAAATGGTTTCATATCAGCATGCAGGTGTGATTTTTAGTGAAAGGAGGTAAAGGTCCACTTCAAAATGGTAAATGTAGGTATTAAAGGACTACTATTCCCAACTGATCAATAACCATCCACAAACATATGTCCAATGGTGTGGATAGGGGAAAGTTTCTGTACTTTCAGGGAGAGTAAACCCACATACGAGAATATTAAAATATCATCAATCCTGTTCATGTTATGATCCTCAATACATGTCTCAGTCTTATGTAGTTTGATATACATTCTCAGCACTGTTTCAGGAATTATGGCCATTTGTTTATCAAGAATAGGATATTTTCCAAGATCCATGCAAATATTCTTCATGGGTACTCAATATCATGTACAGCATTTGAGAGAAACTTCATTAGAGGTATGTAAAAGCCACATCAATCTCCTGACACTTCATAACTGCACTAAACACTCCACACTTTGCATATTGGTAGATTTGTCTTGTTTAGAAATTAATATCAAAGTCTGGGAGTCCTAAGAAGCTAATTTGCCGATGCTGAATATGAGTAATATTTCCTCTAACAACAAGATTAATTAAGGTTGTGAATGGATGTGCCAACCAACCGTATATACACTGCCTGTCGAAAAAAAGTCACCACCTGGATTTAGCTAACTAAAATTATAAGCCCAAAAAATGAGGTCAGCTGCCTGCCTGAATATACTGAATGACCAGATTTTTTCATCAATTATTTTTTTTCCCCTGATGGCCCATTGGGCATATTCCAAGATGACAATGCCAGGATTCATCACACAAATTGTGAAAGAGTGATTCAGGGAGCATGAGACATCATTTTCACACATGGATTCACCACCACAAAGTCCAGACCTTAACCCCTTTAAGAATCTTTGGGTGCTGGAGAAGACTTTACGCAGCGGTCTGACTCTCCTATCATCACTACAAGATCTTGCTGAAAAATGAATGCAACTCTGGATGGACATAAATGTTGTTACATTGCATAAGCTTATCAAAATGATGCCACTATTGGACGTATTTTTCTTGATGGTTATTGATAATTTGTGGATTGTATGCCTTTAATACTTACATTCACTGTGTTTAATATATATTACATGCTTCTAATAACCCAAGATAAAATAAAAGCTCTCATTGTAACTCACAGTATTGGACAAGTATGGTTAAAACATAAAAAAATGCATACATTAAAAAGCACCCAAAAGGTTTATGATAAATGCATATATACATCATTAAAAGATAGATAAAATACAGAAATTTTATCTATGAACAGTTCAAAATACAATGTAGTAGATTTGAGTCAGTTAGGAAACTGTACTTTAATTCTGATTGCAACCTCTTTAGCTAAGCCTTTTTTATTCATATTATAATTGTTTTATATTTTATTTTGTGCTTGGTTATGCACCCAATGAGTTCTGTTAGTTTGAGGTCACCGGTCACTTTTAGCCTCTGTTGAGAGCAAAACTTTTTTTGCTGCAAGGATTCCTTTAACCTCCCTGGCGGTATGATTTTGCAGGATTTTAGCATGCCAAAGCGGTACATTGTTTTTCATGGCAATTTGTTGTTTTATATTGTTGGCCTGTAATTCTTAGTAAATCTTAGGAATAACTCGCCTAAATCTGTCCAAACAAGAGTCCAGTAGACATCCTGGGTATGATAAAGTTTGAAACACGAAATCATAAATTATAATATAATAAATAATTATAAAAAATTATAATATAATAATAAAAAAAATGGTCCAGTAAATGGGAATTCTGGGGGCGCTGCCTGATCCGTA
>NW_017306749.1:211406-233102 GCF_000935625.1 Nanorana parkeri
CTGTGGGGCGCTGCCTGATCCCTACCACAGCCAATAGAGTACCAAGTTCGCACATCACCAAGCTTGGTCGCAGAATCGTCGCTGTCGTCACTTTCAGTGTCTGATGACAAATTTCCCAACGAATCACTATCACTCAATTCTGCAAGTGATTCTAATTTACTATCGCTGTTTTCTACCTCGTCTAAAACCTAAAGGGATGCTTTTTAGATGTCATGGACGTTCTCAAGTTTCCAGGCAGAAACAGTGCAGTAAAAGTGCAGGCAGGGCACTGGTACAAAGCTCTAGGCACAAAATTGAAGTGAAATAGTTTGATACATAAATTTAATTTTAGCTGATTACATTGTATTGTATGTATTCTGTGTAAATGTCATGTTTTCACTTTTGAATTTCCCGCCGGCTCTGCCCTCCGCTGTGACGCCGAAAACTAAACTGAAAGCCGAATGCCGGCATCGGCCGGGCACACACAGCAGAGGACACCGCGGGCTTGCAGGGACAAGGTAAGTGACACTTTTGAGCTATCCCGAGTGTGGCTCGGGGTTATCGCTTTTGGTACTGAAAATTAACCCAGAGCCACACTCGGGAATACCGCCAGTGAGGTTAAAATAAACCCACAAAAGCCTGTTTTACAGATGGAAATTTGTGGTTTTTGTTTCTTTTATGTTATTTTTATTTTACTTTTCTAAGTTTGGGGCAGTCAAAGCAGGGCATTTACTTGTTACTAACCATGTGTTCTTCAAGCTGCCTTCTGTTTGCCGTACACTACATCATCGTTTGGAAAAAAAAGAACAGTGTGCACCTATACCACCTCACATGATATCACTCACCACACAGATAAAATTAAAGTTGGATGTACACCAGTTAGGCCTATTATATCTGATTAAAATGGTCCTACTGCTGGCCAATTCTACACTGCTGCATCCTTTGCGGTCTCTTAATTTTTGCTCTTTGTCGCTAGTGCTCTTTGTCTTGAGTCAAATTTGGTCCTTGTCTTGATATTCTGCATTGCTGTGTCATCTGTGGTCTGCTAATTCTGGTATTAAAACACCTACCTGTACTCTTTTTTGTTAGTACATTTCAAACGATTCACCCTCTTTAAAAATGTTCTGCTGCTTTCCATTTTTTCACTGCTGTATCATTTCTGGTTAAAGTGACACTGAACTCAGGAGTTAAATCTTAAAAATGCATTCAAGTACCCTAACTATAAACAAAAATGTACCTTATTTGTGTATCACTCAGCTGTAGATCCTCAAATCATCTCTGAATTCATTCTGACAATGTTCTTCCTTCTGGAGTGTGGCTACTTTTGTGTGGTCCCTCTGTGTGTGTTGTAAAGTAGCCACTGCTCCAAGCCCCCTCCCACGATAGTTTACAATCATGTTTACTTAGTTAATTTGTATTGAAGTCTATCACAGGAGTGAGCTTGGGGCAGTGGTAATATACAGTATACGGTACTTAAATGTATTTTTAAGATTCAACTCCTGAGTTTAGTGTCATTTTAATTCTAGAAAAGCTTGATAGAAATTGGGCAACAGCATGACAGTTTTTCACCAGCAAGAACAGAGACAGCCACAGCAAACTACTAAACAATTTCTATCTGCTGGTCAAAGCTAAATTTAACACCAGGATTCATCCCCATAGACTTCAATAGGATTTGTGTTTGCCGAATTCTAAACGAGATTTGCCAAACCCTTGGTGAATCATTGTGATATATTTTGATGTTCTAGGTAAGCATAGAGGAAATGTAATATAGAGGAAATGTAATATTTGTTAGTGTCTAAATAGTTCAGAGGGGGGGCATCTTCAGATTTTTGAGAAAATGTTCAGTGAAATAGATGTATTTGGGACCGATATGGTACAATTCCCCTCTGGTTCACCATTTGAATGAAATAAAAATAGATCCCAGAATAAGATACAAATCAGAAAGATAATTGCACAATTTGACCCACCGGCAAGGAGACAAAATTATGTTTCTGGCAAAAACCATTGTGAAGTTATTCATAATTAAAATAATGTTATTAATTAAAATAGAAATTGCTTCTTTCTAATCTGTAGTACTTTGCTGCATCTAAAGTTACAATCGGGTAAGTCTGTAATCTACAGTAATTGGTTACAAGTGGTAAAATGACCTTGTATGGTCAGTATAATGAGTTGTTGCAGAGATAATTGGCAGCTGGTCCCAATTGGTGTGAATGCATAATGGGCACATTTTTGGACTATCTACATAAACCCGGGATGCTAAAGCTGGCCATACACTTTACAACCATCGCCCGACTTTCATCGTGTGATGGCTGTAAAGTAATTTAAAGCTTGTACGATCTGCCCATCGTGGACAGGCAGATCGTACTTGCGATCATCGCAAGCCCGCCCCGCTGAGTCTTTTGTCTCTCCTGCTCGGGAGACAAAAGACGTGCGACCGTACAGTAGAAACGGTCGCACGCCTTCCATACACCTGCCGATTATCGTACGATAATCGGCAGGTGTTGGGCACCTTAAGGTGTATATATAATGTCCAAAATTTAAAAGTGGTTGACAAATGTATTATCAATAAATCTCAAACTAGGCTTGAATCTTGCATGTTAGTTATTGAATTATAACTTTTTTCTTGACTCTTATTGTAAAGAAAAACATGCACACATAATAGATTATATCAAAAGAAGCTGTTTCATAAGCATATTTAAATACAATGTAAATAAAATAATCAACCAGGCCATTGTTTCTCCACTTGAGACCTGCCAAGGTTATAGGTTGTTGGTATTTTATTTATTGTGCTTGATAACTGTCACCCAATCCTGAAACCATGACTATTAGTCTACTGTCTCCATGATATTAATAAATACTGTACTTTGATACTGGAAATAATTCTAGATATTTAGATAAATAAGAGCTGTTGCAGTGTTCTGTTTAATTAACAAATGCTATATTTGATGATTTGGATTCGTGAAAAAAATATATGTACGGTATACTCTGTTACATTGAATTCCCCAGTATCTTTTCAAATGAGCTCATTAGGAGAGATGTACTTAATATGTTGGAAAGTGAAGTCTACAGAGTCTAGTATGTACTAGGATCAAGAGAAACTTTATGTGCTTTGAGATAGAATTCAAAGAGCATAGCTACTAAGATAGCTTCCCTTTATCAGAAGGGAGCAGTGCTTTTTGTTATAAGTACAATCTACAAAATTCTCAAGGCAGAAGTACTGGAGGACTGTATAATTCAGAGTGAGCATGCCGGGGGACATATAGTACCTGACAGTGAGTCCCGTTTTCCCAGTCTTTAGGGTGTAATTATAAACAATGGGGTGCAATGGCAAAATCTCTGATTTTTCAACCTGCAGTTTAAAGGAAATGTATTATGTCTTTAATATACTTTCTTGATTAACTATATTCAGTACTAAAAAAGCAACAATGCATTATGTTCCAATCAGGTAAATATGATTAAATATAAATAAATATTTCAAATTTACCACGTACAACCAGCACTACACAAGATGTGAGCTTTTTGGAAATCCTTTTTTACAGCTGTTTAGGTGCCCATACACCTTAGAATTATCTGCAGATTTTCTGTGGTCAGATGGAAAAAGTGCAACAGATTGGCCCAGGTGGAGATTACTCCATCCATACAGTTAAGTGTAGATGGAGGAATCTGTTGCACCTTTTCCATCTGACCATAGAAAATCAGCAGATAATTGTAAGGTGTATGGCCAGCTTTACACATAGACATGGATGAATTGGAGTGTAGACATGCCTCCCTTTCTACTAAAAGAGATGAAAATGTCTTAGAAAGTCCATCATGAAGTGTAAACTGTGTGTCATAAATGCACGCTGTAATAACTAATATATATGTTATATAAATAATGATACAGTGATAAAAAAAATCAGAATCAAAGTAGAATTAAGCCTTCCTTTTTTTGCATAAATCTACTGCTAGCAAGCAGTAGGTATATCCAAAAATATAACAAAATAAAAAAAGTCACCAAAAAGGTTATTACTTACCTGTGTCTCTGCCGCTCGCTCCCATCCGAAGATCTGAAGATTGTAGACCGGCCGTGAAGGATCATGGGGCGGGCGCATGTGCAGTAGAGATCTTAGGGCCGGAGAAGAGGAGAGACACAGGGTAAGTCAATGCAAGCAACCCAGCAGCGTGCACGCGCACAAACTCCATGGGACAGGAAGACACAGCAGTCAGTGCTGGACACCGGCACCATCGCTGGAGGGACTCTTAAAAAAAAAACAACTGGAAAGAATAGGATGATCGGATCAAGAGGCATCATTTAAGGTACGTCCTTAAAAAACTTACTAAACCTAAAAAAAAATGACATACAAATACCAACGTTGTCTTTAGTTGGCAAGTAAATTCAAGGAGTTAGGTCATAAAGTCTTCCTAATGTAGATGCTATAAAAATCTAATAAAGCTAGATTTAAACACAGAGTTTCTGCAGTACTGCAGTTTACTGTTACTGTGCTTTGCGGCCTCACTTGTCTGGGCAATGAAGCAGTGAGCTCTTAAGGTGCAGTGCATGAACCAATTAGTGCACTGCCAGGTCATTCAGGAGGTCAGAAGAAAAACAAATATAAGCTTGCAGCTAGTGGAGCAACCAACCGTATTAAATAGGAATAACAACTGGAGCTACAAGATTAGTCAGGGTCCACATTAAAAGAGACCCTATCACCATTCATTTTAACAACAATCATCTCATAAAATTACATTGTATAAAGCCTCCCCTGTGCAAATTTCCAAAAGCCCTGAAACTGTTGCTGGGTGCCGCCATCTTGAATGTGATGTCATTTGCCCCAGCAGACTCAGATCTGCAACTCAGGTGTGATTCTGTAGCATTCCCCTTCCCTCTTCTCCTGGCTGCTATATAAAATGTTATGTAGAGAGGTGAGGAGTAGAGGCAGATGAGCTTCCAGAAAAAGCAGCAATTAAACAACTTTGCTAGCAAATTCAAAAGGTACATTGCAAGTGAATAACATATTATTTGCATAAAGGAAAACATCTGAAAGTAAGTAAGCATTTGAAATAATTGATTTATCTGTGCTTTACCTGTAATTTGTTTTGGTGACAGGGTCTCCTTAACATAAACCTGTCATGATAGAAATATGGACGTGCTGACCTCCTTATATGATTTTTAGTTGCCTGGATATTATGCTGACCCTGAAAAAGTATACAGATTAGGAAACCTAGCAAAAAATCCAATCTTATTTACATAAGGGTCCTAAAATATTTGTACAGGATGTGGTTGAACACATTAGCTAGTGTAACCTAAAGCTGCCTATTGGTTTATCTATTATTTAATAACAACAGGTAAAGGTCCACATTTACCATTAAGATTTGTGGTTATTTCTTTTAAAGGGAAACTTCAGGCAATAAGACTGTTCAGACTTTCAATATTGCTGTGTGTAGGTGAGGCTTCAAAAAGCTCAGGTAGGGGTGGTGCTTGAACCAGTGAACACTCAAGGCCAGCATTATAAAAGGCTCCAATTTAGACATACTTCAGTGAGGCTGAGACCTTTTTCCACAATGGCTTTCTAATGAATAAGTGTACTGGTGAACTAGGTTCTTAAGATGTCAGAGGCACTCAGCAAGTCCTTAGGTCAATCTTATTTATGTAAAGTACGCTACAGTTGAGCACTATAGTAAAAGTGAAAAAAATTGGCAAGGTGGTGCTACAGTACCCATGCAAGCCCCCAGAGAACATACAAGTTCCAGGCATTAAAAATAATTGGTGGCCAGACCACCTTTTTATATACTAAGTCAGCCTACCTTGTTATGTATATTAATACATAATCAAGTCATTATAGATAATTAGAGACTTTATGGTCTTTAGTGATACAGCTGAGATCTTCATAATAGAGTAATACATTGTTCCTGAATCATTTAATTAAAGCGAAATTCCAAACAAGCAGCTAAATACACATTATATATAATTCCTGATTCAGATTTCTGTTTCCTTGATCAGCTCATTGCTAACTGGATAGAGGGAATGCTGCTGATTTATTGAATAAAGAGCAGGCTGGAAATGGAGAGACGACATAGAAAGTTACATTGATAAACAAGGAAAGAAGACCTGCTCGATCACATGAGAGTTTGTTTCCTTCTGAGAAAGAATTCAAAAGCAACTCAAATGCAAGCCCTTTACACTTGTATACACAAACTCGAAATCACAAGACTTGCTGTACACAATTTTTTGGCATGTAAACATATATTGGTTATATTTTTTAATGATTTCATATATTGAGCTGTTTACTAAAAATAAAATCTATTTATGTGTAGCGTTCATCCCCGAAAGAGCTGTTGGATATATTGCATATTTCTGTCTGACATCTGTGGTAAACCACTCGCAATGCATTCAAAGCACAACAGGTCACCTTGTGGGTTTTTACAAAAGCTTTCCTGAACAAACAATATCCTGTCTCAACAGATAACTTGGTATGGTGAACCATAGCAAGAATGAACATACATGCAATGGAAACACATTAAGTAGTCAGACACTCCTCAGCCGTGACTCTCTAACCTCAGCTGACTGAAAGTTACACTGCCTGACTGCAGCTAAACTGGGATAATAACGACTTATTTTTGTAAGCATAGGTTTAGCAGTAACAGGTGACCATCGGCCACTCCTGTAGAGCGCAGGCTTGGATGATGGCTCCCTCGCTGGCCAGTGAGAAGGATGTCTCCCTCTTAGGCTAGGTTCACACCTAGGCGACACCGCACTGATTGCTGCGCGATCAAGAGTCACCAAGGCGTGAACCGATCGCGCTGTGTGATCCTGCGATTGCCCCGTGGCTGTCACCCCATTGATATCAATGGGGCCGCACAGAAATCACTGCCTGCATTGTGCAGTACCACGCGATCCCGGGACATGCGTCCCGGGTGTCGTGCGGTGTAGTGCAGGTGTGAACCTAGCCTCAAGCGGGCTACTCCTTGGATTCTTTGGTGAAGTTTGGATGCAGCAACCACAGGTCTCTCTCTATGGCAGTAGCAGTCGATCAGGAAAAGCGTCATCCTGGTAGTCACAGAAGTCAGTGGTGTCAGTCTCAGCTGGCAGGAGCACTTTCCCTCAGTAGCGGTGGTGGTGTCAGCCGATCTGATGTAGCAGACAGATCTACCTGTGTCCGCTCTCAGCTCATTGATAGTGGCCAACAATGGTTGTAGGGAAATTTGTGGCTCCACAGTCAACAGTGGACCAGCAGAGTCCATAAATGTATGCAGCTGCTGGGAGAGTGAATGAAGATTTTCCCCACACTTACAGGAAAGGGATGTGCTAACACAGTTCTCACTACAGTCACTCAAGCCACCTAGGAACTGTAGTTTTACTCTGCATGTACCAACATTGTCTCCTATCTCAGAACTACAGTTTCCATGAGTCTCTCTGCCCTCAGATTGCAGTGACCTCAATCAAGTGGCAATCAATCAAGTCTCTTCCTAGGTGGTTGTTAAGGGGTGGGTGCCAGGAAGCAGCAACTGCCAATCAATGTCTCTCCCAGCCTTAAACACAACAGCTAACACAAGTCAAAGCTGTTTGTGATTAACCCCTTGCAGGTATGTGTGCTCTAGCAACATAACAACTGTACATTGGCTACACTATCTATCTATCTATCTATCTATCTATCTATCTATTTAGCTTGTTTCTACCAGTAGATAAATAGAGGGATGTCAATACTCATCTTTTTTTTTAATCAAAAATGTACAGTGGTTTAACCCTACTGTAAAAATGATAATTTGTTGATTTGCATCAAGTACATCTGTTTCCAGGTCACATTAATCTATTTACTTGATTATTGCTTTAACCATAGCAGTGTTGCGTACACGTATATTACCCCGTGACTCATCATGATGTTGGCAGATAAACAGATGATTAAGTGATTGGCCTCAGGTCATAAGCTTGGATTGGAAGCTTGTCCAAAACAAAGATGCATGTTTACAGGTTAAAGATTATACTGCAGAATCCTAGGAAGCCACCTGAATATGTGTGTAAAATTATTAGAGCTGTATTTGTGAAGTGTGCTTAAAAAGTAAAACCTTAGAATATTTCCCCAAGATCCTTTTATCACTATTTTCTATTTTTTGATAAATAGCACCCAAAGTTATCAGACTATGAACAGCTTCCTCCTTCAGCTATACCCTCAATCACACATTGACAATGAGCTTTCCCTCCAGCTTTAATCTGACTTAATAGTACATTTTCTATTCTACTGAATCTCCAATCAAGTGAAAGCGCTCGGCCATATAACACCCTCTTCATCATTTGAATGGAGCTGTAAGTTGGAGGCAGAGGTCACTCACCATCAGACAATAATATCAATCATATGCTTGCATCCATACGAAAAGGATATTGTGGAAATGCCATAGTCATTCTCAAAGTTGCAGGCAAATCAGTGGTTTAGTGAAGGAAAATGAGTAGACCAGTCAAGATGAAGATTTCAGTGCAGACCTCAATCATTTTTCCTTCAATAAACATCTAGACAGGATCATTTACAAGTCAGGAGAGTATGCTGGATGTGTCTTATTTCCCCATGAATGGAGATGAGCCTATTCTGCAAATGTGTGTTCATGGAATGCTGTGTCCTTGCATCCTTTTCCCATTTTGGAAGGACGTTTGCCTATTTTATTGACATCAACTTCCATATGCTTGGAAAAAGCTACCAATTCATTGAAGATTTGAGAGTGCCTTTATCAAGGTGAAATTATGCAGTAACCCGATTGCGAATTAAGCATGAGCATAACATTTATTTATTTGAATTTGACACCAATGCTAATCATTAGACATGTAACACTGCCAAAAATGTGTTTTATTCCGGATCGATTCAGATATTTCTTTCTTTCATTTTTTTGGATTTCAGATCCTGGCAAATTCCAGGTTTTCTCAGCACCTTCATGGTGATCTGTCCTAATGGAAAGGCTTAGGACTGAAATTTGAGGATTGTGTTTCTCTCATTAACATACACTGGACAAAGCATCTCAGACCCCTCACCTAACCTCTCCTAACATTGCAAAGAAAGACAAGCAAGTTTTTTTAGTTTAGGCTAAGTGAATGGGAATATGTAACAAATATCAAATAGGTGTTAAACCAAATTGGCTTCAAAAGTGGAAATACACTTTATGCCAGTTTTCTATCCAGTTACAGACTAAATATACTAAACTATTGACCTCAACTTACACATTAGCTGTCTGTTAGGAACTGTTCCAAACCCTTTTGCAAAGTCCCGGTATGCTATATCCACAACCCAATTCTTTGGGGACATGTGGGTGTTAGTCACCTGTTTTTCTAACTGAATCATATCAATTTTAAACCACTATGGTTTATTTGAGGCTGTGGCACTCCTATCCCCATTATGCGGTCATCCTTATGTTCTTATTTCCTGGAAGCATGTTGACAGGATATGTTGATACTGAAAGCAAACATAGAGATACATATACAGTATGTACATATTATAATTGTGTTTATTAAATAAATGACAATAAATTATGATTTTTAATAAATACATACATTAACTGTGCATACTGTATACTCATATATTTTTTTCTGTTACAGTTGTGCTCAAAAGTTTGCATACTCTTGGAGAATTGGTAATATATGTACCATTTTTAACCCTTTCGCTGCCAAGCCCTCCGGAACATTTTGCACCTCAGCGGGCCATGCCATTTTTCCCATTGATTTGATTTTCAACTGCTGCATTGCTAGCGTTTGTAAAAGAAACCCAAACCATATATTTTCTGAAAGCACAGGCCTTGTAGAATAAAAAGATGGTGCTGCTAAATTTGTAGGCTCTGCGATAATTGTGCAAATGTTTCTCAAATTAATATTAAACCGCTAAAAATACACAATTCAATTGATAAAGCACACTAAAATCAGTATCAGTGCACAAAAAAATATTTTCTGACTAAATCTAAAAGATGAAAAAGTATTGAGTTAATAAAAAACAAATATTTGCACATTTGAAATTGTGCCTTTTTGCGAAAAGGTAAACAATTGAAGGAACGCAAAACTGTAAATAAGTGACTTATGTTAGAAATTGTTTTTGTGCTGTGTTGGTGTTTGTGTTGTGATAAAATGATACAGGCGTATATTTAATTGCCACACAAAGTATCACAACGGAGGGTAATGTGTCACAAAGCTTTGCCATGCGCTGCCTCACTTAAATTCATGTGTTTTTTTAAAGAAAATAAAAAAAAACAGTATTTTTGCATGCACATAATTTGATAATAGAAGTAAGCAAAGCTTCACCTCATTCACTAAGCTAAAGGAAAATGCCCTTGCAAAGTGAAAATTCACTTTGCTAGGTGAACAGCATATTTGCTTTTTGTAAACCCACTCCTATTACTGAATACTAAGGCAACATTTTCCCATCTCTGGATTGCAGGCTTTTTTTTATCCCATTGATAGCTTTATGTGACATTTGTTGGACTAAATATGGATGGTGTTCTCATTGGTAGGACAATTGGTTTAAGTGTCAGTTGGATTTAATGACTTCTGTATCTCCTTATTTAAGAATAAGTTACTTTTTAATTTGCCCAGAGATTTTCTTAAGCACATTTAAGGGCAGTAAAAGCACCAGCAAATAATTGGTAACATAGTAAATGTAAGTTTGGAAAATCCCTTTAGGTTATACACTTTAAAATACTGAATAGTTTTACAGTTTTAAAAGGAAAGCAAAAGGAAAACTTAAGAAAATGCAATCTGCAATTGACCACAGAATTTTTAGCATGTTAGGAAAGTCAGTTAATAATTGCATGTTCCCAATTTTTTTTAGAAAACATAAAAAATAACCTTCAATAAAATACAATGATATCATATATGTGTGCAATGTGGGCAACCATATCTGATGATTTTACAGATAACCCAAAACCAAAGACATTTCTGATTGCTAATAACTTTTAGTGGACAATAACAATAACTGGTAGTGGTGGTTGGCCATGGCATTCTCTCTACTACTCACTGATATTCTTTGACACTGATTACAAGTGGAAATGTAAAAGACATGCAGCATTGTAAACAATGACATTTCTTAAATAAGTGGTGGCTAAAGTGCACTATGTGAGCTGGTGGGAAGCAGAGTTTCAGTGCCTGTCTAAACTGACAGAATTTATCTTTGTATAAGTGTTTCGCAAAATAAAATGGATACAGTTATAGCTGCTATATTACAGTTGTTTCAGAAAACCAATCTATTTCTGGAGGTGCTGTGCCTATGGAACATTGGGTGTAGAGTACTTAAAGTGTTAGTAAATCCAAAACATTTCTTTGTGTATTTTTCTTTAAAATAAGGTCCAATAGAGTGTGGCGTGGCCAGCGCGCGGACAAGATGGACGCTTATTTCTGGACCTCCGCCACATCGAGCATAAAGCACCTCTCTGCAAAGCCTCACGGGTCCTGTGTTCCCCTCGGAATCACTCATGTTAGCTCCTTAACGATTTCCAACATGTCCCGCAAGTGGAAGGAGAATCGGCGGCCACACAAGTTAACAGAGTTCTTCTGTTCCTCGGCTCTGAGACAAAAGCAAGATGGTGGGTGCACCATCATTGCAGGCCTCTTCATCCCCGGCCCAGAGACACCACAGCTCTTCTCCTGCAGTGTCATCTGCATTGGCGGGATCCACTTTGTCTCTCATTCGCAATGATAACATCTGACAGGCCTCCTCACATGATACCAGCCCTGCCAAGACAAAGTTCAGGATGGCAGAGGAGCAGGCCACAGAAGCAGAGGTAAGTCAACTTAATTAATCTGCTGATGACACCAAGGAGCTGAATGTTTCCATTAATGACTTTCCTACCAGTGACTGACCTGTTCTAGACATCGCACTCAAGGATATGCTCATTTCCCTACGCAGTGCCATAAATTCCAATATGGTTTCTTTTATACAAGACCTTCGCTCTGAAGTCACTAGTGTGGGCAACAGTGTGGATCACATAGAAAATAAGATGGGAGAATTTGAGTCCACAATCAATGAAGTCATTGACTCTCCTGATCATGTATATGATGAAGTTCTTTGGCTGAAATCTAAAGTAGCAGATCTGGAAGACAGCTCT
Source organism: Nanorana parkeri (assembly GCF_000935625.1). Lineage (NCBI taxonomy): Eukaryota > Metazoa > Chordata > Amphibia > Anura > Dicroglossidae > Nanorana > Nanorana parkeri. Next base: position 223,434 of record NW_017306749.1, read on the forward strand.
CGTCGTAACAACATCAAGATACCTCAGCATCAAATACCTACATTCGTGCAAGACCTGTTTTTTACACTACTTCTTGATGTTCCTCCTATCAAACTTGTGATCAACAGAATCCATCGTTTACCGAAAACCCACCTTCTTATCCGACCATATTTCCGGTGATACAATCTTCTGGGTTAATTTTTTTCCACATTAAGGAACACCTCCTGGCCACAGTTTGATCTTCTTCCTCTCTCCCAGAGCAATATTCGTCTCTCCAGTTCTACCCTGACCTATCTCAATACACCTTGAATCTCCAAAGGAACCTGGCGCCCACCACCACAGCATTGAGGAAACATAATATCTCCTACAGATGGGTATATCCTACTAAAATCCTTCTTACGAATAAAGGTGCAACGCACACGATCTCTTCTCTGTAAGAAGGCGTTAAAATTCTTTGACAATTCTTTAGTCGACAACACATTCCCCCCGAGTGGCACGCTCAAGGAAAAGTGCTAAACCCGTCACTTGATGCACTTGGGGGTATCCTTATAAAGCATGGTGGAATTTGCTATAACAAAAACATTCAGATACTGGCTGAATCCGCATTCTACAGTGTTCTTTCAGAATGCAGGAGTCAGCTATATTTTTTTTACATTTTTATATGGAATGGGGAAAAATGGGGGAAAGGCTAGTGTCTAATGTTAAGTAAAGGCAATAAAAGGAAATATATAAGGAAACATAAGGAACATTTATTTGTTGTATAGTTAAGTTATTGCTACACTTGTTTAGCATAGTAGTAGTCTCATTGCATTTTGCTGTGTATTTATGACTAGTGTCAAAACATTCATAAATATAATTTACTGCCATTGACCTATCCAGTTAATAGGTCTAATTTTTGTCACTGGGGTTAAAGATCCTCATTTTAAATAGTTTTCTCCCTCTGTTTATGCCTGTTTGCTATTTCTGTTTTTTATGCTGAGAGGAAGCAAAAAACGGTTGGGTTATGCATTGTGTTTGTATTATTTGTACACTCCAAATGAAGTTAAAAGATAAAAGAGAAAGGAAGTAAACACTGTGATGCACTGAGAAAATGAGGGGAATTTATAAAAACTGGAGCAGACAAAATGTGGAGCAGTTGCCCATGGCAGCCAATCAGCTTCTCTCGTTAGTTTGTTCAGTTAAGATTTGAAAATGAAAGAGAGTAGCCGATTGGTTGCCATGCTCAGTTGCTCCAGATATTGTCTGCTCTAGTGTTGATAAATTCCCCCCAATGCATCACACTGCCCACCTGCCACACCACACTAACGAGCGCAGATGGTGTGAAAGACCCCCGAAGGTTTTTTTCACTGCAGCAAAAAAGTGCTATTATATCCAGATTTGCCTGAACAGCTTTTGTAGTTTCTCTGGATTGTGGTGAATTCCAGGTAAATGTTTTAAAAAGAGACCTATTTTACCACCTAGATTAACATTTATCAATTCATTTATATTCCTCAACCTCTAACAAGGGTTTGACAGATAAAGAATGAAGCCAATCGTTCAGCTATTCTCATCATGAAGAAGTATGGATTATGCCATTTTAAAAATTCACAATGAAAGTCACTTGTGAATTCAGGAAGCTTCTAAAAACTCCTTGGTGCTGGAGGCAGAGGCTGTACTATTAGATTTGTTTAAAGAACAGTGTATTCTCATTACAGGAATGCAACACAGCTTCTTAAGCAGTTAAACCCAGAGCAGTTTTCCTTTTTCCTTAATAAAGTGTAGGTAAACCCTAACAATGATTATAAATAACCAAATAACCTTTGTTATTTGCTACCTTTTGGCCTGTTAACTATATAATTAAAAGTGCTTTGTTAACTGTTTAATAAGTGCATAAAAATACCTGTTAATCTTGCCAGAAATGCTTTAAGCGGATAACATCCTGTGCTCTCTGCCTCTGCTGACTGTCATCCATAAAGCACAAATAAAAAAAGGCTGAAAGAAAATAATGCAGCAACCATGTCTAACAACTGGTAAAGCTGTCCATACACGTTTTGGTGAAAATTGGTTTTGCCGCACATGCTAAACAATATAGGTGGGGGAATCCCCCCTTCTGAGCTATTGTATTCTGACAGTGGTCAATGTGCTGCTGTCAGTGTGTGAAGCTGATTGGCTCCAGTCACTGTTTTCTGAGAACTTTAGGACTGGCTCCTTTGACAAAGGCCACTTGGAAAACTGACTTTTGTCAAATGGAGGGGTACCGAACATATTGTATGTCATATGTTACATTTGTGTTCTTTGATATAGATACACTTTAATACAGTTCTTCTTGGAAAACTAAGTCCAAAAAACACCTCTCACACTGATATTGTCTTCAGAGAGAACCTCAGATGCACTCTGATACTTACTGCAATCCTACATGTATTATCTGAAAATATTGCTTGCCTACATTTTGCTCTGACTCCCTGCTGTATCTTGGTATGACCCAGGTTTTGAAATGCTATGGAAAGCTGTTAGGTTTTGTTTTGTGCACTGGGTTCCTGGCGTGCTGTTCTCTTAGTGTGACCCGCTTTGTGAACTGCTCTGTAAAGATTTCACTTATTTTCTTTGTGCACTGGTGTTCGTGACTTACTGCTCTCTCTCTCTTGGTGTGATCCATACAGTGTACTGCTCTGGAAGTGTGTCAGTGTTCTTTTTAAAGTGGAGACCTGAATTGCCTTGCTTCTCTGTCTTGCTATAACCCACTTTGAAATCTTCTTTTGACATTTATCAATTCTTTATAGTAGATGGACAAGATGATCATAGCTTAACGGGACTGTAAAGACTAATGGGTCTGTGGACACATGGCCCACATTTAGCCTTACTCAGAGCCCACTAAAAAAACTGTGTGTGTGTGTGTGTGTGTGTGTGTAAAATGCTATAAAACCAACTTTTACTTCTTTATTAACTAGCTGAAAGGACATATGTCAGCCAGAGGCACATTTAAGTGAGTTTTTATTTTTTTATCTTTAATTCATTTTAAAGTCACAATGAATTTTAAGTTCTTTTGGAGAAGAATGTGTGAATGTTTACAGTCTTATAGTCCTGAACATCTTGTGGGAGTATAATGGAATGTGCCAAAGGTTACCTGGCTCTGTGTCTCTGGTACTACCCTTCCATTGACAAACTGTCCTCATTAAACATACTGACAAACTGTCTTGATAAATTGTAGTCAACTGCTGCACTGTCATAGTGGAGTAAAAAAATCCTGCTACATTGTATTTATTCAGCATTTCCTACTACTCTACCACAAAGCAAATGGTAATGGCTGAATTCCACCACACTAGTTAAAGTGACATTAAACCCTCAGATTTTTTAACATAAAACAATACTGTAATGTACGCCTTACTGTAATCCATGGTTGTTTCCCTTCTCTTTGCTGCTCTTCCTTTTAAATCTGTATCTGTTCTCATGCTCTGCAGAACTTTTGTTTTGCAGCAGACTGCCTTGTCTCAGGAATCAATACACGGTGTCTGTGTATAGGTTTGTATAGGCTTGTAACCTGAGCCAGCACTACAGGAAGAGGCCCTGAGCTGACAAGGGAAGTTCTCCCCAAGCATGAGAAGACATGAGGATTTAAAAGGAAGAGCAGCAAAGAGAAGGGAAACAGCCATGGATTACAGTAAGGCACACATTACAGTATTGGTTTATGTTAAATAATCTGAGGGTTTAATGTCACTTTAATGTTCTGGTTTCATGTTGTTTGCCCTGCAACTGACCTGAAACCAGTATACCAATATAGGGTAGGGAGGAGGTATATATTTACCCAACCATGGTTTAGGGGCTCATGGTTCAAATTCAGGGTAACAGACCAATTTGCCTGGACACATTTTGGGGCAACCAATAATGCATTGCATAGCCTTTGACCCATGCTATTGTCCCCTCCCTTTTTGTTGAGTTATTATTATTATTATTATACAGGATTTATATAGCGCCAATAGTTTGCACAGTGCTTTACAATCTAAGAATGACATTACAGTCACAATACAATTTAAGACAAGATGGTAAGGAGGGCCCTGCCCGTGAGGGCTTACAATCTAAAAAGTTTTGTGTTCTGTTTAGTATGTTAGGGGTTTTCAATTCTTTTTTTGGGTAATTGCTGTTTAATTTGTGTTTATAGGGCCCTTTTTTACATTTGGGGTGTTTAAAGTGTAATATTCACTTATTACGTGTTGCCTTTTGTGAGTAGCATGCCACTACAAACGTGTGCAAAAACAGTGGGTAACCAAAGGCACTTTATGCCACTCACATTCACGCACATGATATTTAGGCATACACTTCACAAAAAATGAAAATGACAGGCTGGCATTAGACCAGACACAGTGGTGCTGCGTGTAGAGGTAGCAGGGAGCAAGGTGGTTCTGCACGCCAAAGTGGTGGTAGGGTGGCAAGAGGCAGGCAGAAAAGGCAAGCCATGTCTTTTCTGTTTTTTTTGGACAATGCAAAAGGGACTTCATGATTTTCTTCTAACAAGTAATATCTGAAGTTATGTTTACTAAAGCTAATATGTATATATTTTGATCTAATATACTAATTCAATGTGCCTTGGGATTTTAGCAAAAGGCTTCTTCTCATGTGTGGGGCAAAACTAGCTACAGTTCCGCAGGGTGTTTTTGTTTTACCTACCTCTGAAACAAAACTTTTGAAAATTATTAGGCTTTTTTAATGTACTTTTTAACCTGCAAACTCAAGTTCATAACTCTCCCTGATCAAGAGATCTGCCAATGCCAATAAAATATATGTATTCCCTGCATTTCCAGGGTTTGCTTCCACATTCCAAAAGTATACTAGCAGATCACCTGGTCTTCATCTCAATTGAGTGTTACCATGGCAAAATGCTTTGGAAAAGTGACATTGCTATATACTGTACATTAATAGAATAAAAGTCAACTATGGCACATACAGTCTTGGGTGGGCAGCCATGTGCTAACACATGCCAATGTCTATGCCTTGAAAAGTGTTCAGTGTCTCCACCATGTCCTAAGAGGTCATAATGAAGGTGTCACACTCTAGCAGCTGCCTAAATATCTGTTTATTCTAGGTTATGGAAAATCCATCAAGTCATAAGCTACCATTATTTAGTATTGTAGTGGATTTAGCAGTTGGGTGGAACTGGAATTCTGATGTGGATATCTCACTGGAGTCTCTGGGAAATACAATAAGCCAGCAAACAAGCAAATCTGAAATGTCAGTTTTGGGTGTTTTTGACCTTTAAATGCATGACTGCTCTGAGCCAGTAATACCACTTTAAGAGAGATGTTTTCCCATACAGTGATACACTGTGTATCCTTGTTATTAATACCACTGCCATGATTGAGAGAAGGCTGAAGGGGAAGCAATCCTTTGACATGGTGTCGAGCAGAGATTTCATGAAATTCAGATGAGTTTGTCTTGGTTCAGACATTATTCTCAGCAGGCCCCACTTTGGCAGCTTCACATTGGAATAGTAAACAGAGACTAGAAAGTGCATCTAATATTCGTACCATATGCTTAGGGAAACATATGCATATGCCTATTGGTGCCTTCAATGTACAGTGAAAGGGATCTCATGAATAAAAATGCATGCACGAAAGCCTGACTTCTAGATGCAGTTACTCGGGAGTGTGCAGCAAAAATAACATTTCAAATGAATTATGCTATTGAAGCATTCTTATTCAATTTACAATACATTTAAGAATAACTACAGATTTTCTAGACAAATCTCTGCAGTATATCCCCCTTCCAAAAGATTTCAATTATTTCTGCATTATTTCATAATCATTATTGTTAATCATTTGTTAAAATGCATACCATCCAACAGTCCCAGATTCCCCTTGGACCCCACAATGATCCTGCTGTATTTAGCAGTGGGACCCTGGGACCCTAACTACATTCACATGATATTATCTTACAAGAGATACAAAATACAAGAGTTTAATGTTTTCAAGTAATTCAGTGCATGGAAGGCCTGGTAGAAGCTGCAAAGTGGGGCAAGTAGGTGGTTTCCTCCTCCCCGGAGAAGTGATTTTATGGGTCCCTTTTACCCCTAAGCATAAAAGGCAATTCAATTTTTAGAGTTCCCCATAAAACCATGCTCAATGCAGGAAAGTTCACAGTGAACAGGACTATTTCTCCTTCCTCTCATCTGCCAGCATTATATTAGACACTGTGGAACATCTCTAAACATCACAGAAATCTCTTAATCATTGGTGGTGCTGAAACACCTTTTATAGCACCCTCAAATGCTGTAGGGCATGCAGGCTAGTATCCAAATAATAGGGTGCCTGTACGCTCACCATTTCCTTGCTTTATACCAGCCAGAATGTCTTGGGGGGCTCTTTTTTGCAATAAAAAAAATAACCATGTAAGTGCCGAATGTGTATTAACCACTTGCTATTCGCCCACTGTCAGCTCTCGGCGGGATCACATAAATACATGTCCTTTTTCTTAGCTCACGTGCGCCCCCTAGCGCGGTCACGAGCAATCAAGTTTAAACACACTGTCTGTTGGACAGTGTACTTTAAACAAATCGGTGCTGAGGCAGTGAAATCGGCTCTGGTCGGTGTGATCGCTGTGACTAATCAAAGCAGATCACTGCATGGAAACATTGTTGCTGTTTCCAATGATATTTCCTCATCTCTCACACACTGTTCGTTTGTGAGAGGAGAGGAGACAGTGACAACCATTTCAAAGAATACTTTGATCCAGCACATTCTAGCAGACATTTATGAAGAAAGATTATTTATTTGCAATGTTTCTTAGCTTAACATAGGGAAAACTGGTAACTTTTCAACTTTTTGGTAATTTTCCTTAATATAGTAAAAGAAAAAAAAAAACAGTGGGGATTCAATACCACCAAAAGAAAGCTCTATTTTTCGCCAAAAAATTACATAAAATTAATTTTGGGACGCCTTTGCATGGCTGAATAGTTGTTAATCAAAGTACTACAGCGCTGAATACTAAAAATGGACTGGACAGGAAGGGGTTCAACACCCCAGTCATCAAGTGGATAAAAACAGGGGTTCAGTATTCTCATGGTTAAAAAAAATACACAGCTCCAAAGATTGAAGTACTTTAAAATACATATTCACACACTTAAAAAGAAATGCAAAGGGAAAAATGCATAAATGTTGGGTGAATATCAGAACAAATCTTAATTCACTGAGTGATAAATAAGATGAATAGTACAGTAAAGCACTTGCCTTTTTAAAAATAGAGAATGGCAAATCTTGTTTGATGAAATAATCAGGTGGGCAAATTTAGTTTGATGCAATATGTAGATAGATAGATAGATAGATAGATAGATAGATAGATAGATAGATAGATAGATAGATCTGTTGAACATAGTGATTCATTTGGATAATCTTGTTAGAGGATTACTGTATTTTATTGAGTACCTGTACTGTTGGGTGGAATGATCTCTTGCCTGACACTGTCTGACATCATTCTTCTCCCCGCAAACACAAATGCTGGGCCATTTTCCTTCCACTGACATTGGAGCATCCTTCTTCCCCCATGACCACTTATGGCAGGGTATTCCCCTACCTGCTGATCTCCCATGCCAAGGCAATTTTCCTCTCACTGTTCCCCGACAGTGGGACATTTTGCTCCAACTAACCACTAATGTTGGGCATTATTCTTTCTGCTGGCCAATTACCCTTTTTTCTCTCAATGACTGCCAGTGCATTTTTATTTCCATGAATGAATTTTTATTTGATGAATGATGCCAGGGTATTCTTGCTGCTACAGACACCAGGCTGAGGGCATTCTTTTTCACACTGATCACCAATATTGCACTATGTTGACCATTACATTGTCCTGACTGCTGTACTCTGTAAGCTGTGCTGTGCACTAGATACTGACTAAGTAGTCTCTAAATGTTTAAGGGCCAATCCACATACCACATCACTCACTATGTGGTAACATTCTTTACCGCACCACGCTCTAACACACATAACAAGTGTCAGTGCACTGCAGTGCCATTCATAATGAACAAACCTCCACAACACACAGGGCCGGATTTACCATTAGGCAGAGCAGGGATGTGCCTACAGGCACCATCCATAGAGGGCATGCCGGGATCTACTCGGTCTAATTCTCTGTTTCTGCATTCTCTGTTTCTGAAGTTCTGCAGTTGTGAGGTATGATTATGTTGTAATAACCATTGTGGCTGTACAGTTTTGCAGTACTGCAGTTTGCTATAATATACAAGGCAGAAACAAATATTACTTACATCAGAAGTATTGTGGAGTATAATATCCTCTTCATAAAACAGAACAACTTTACATGAGATCACTTCCATCACATATACAAAACAAAAGTTGTTTATTTTGCTTTAAAAGATAGTTGTGGGATCCATGAAAATAATTATTTTATGCACCAATAGCCTACTATGCAGGTCTGCTGATTTATAGCTAGAGGTACAAACTAAAATGTTAAGCTTACCCCAACTTGTAAACCTTTTTAGGAGAGCATTTTTTAGTATTTTAGTGTATGTTTATGGTTACTTTTGGCACCCTTGCCCTACACCATGTACATATCGCTGGGCGTCATTCATTCCAGAAGACTGACTGTATCTTGTGGGGCTAAGAGAAGTACTGCAGGGGGCAACTCTGGATTAAATATCAGTGTTGCAGTATGAGTGGTATTTGTATTTATCTTACCTTTCCTGGGGGCCCATATTTAAAAATGAATTGTCTGGACTCCCTGCTTTACTACTCCAGTAAGTTAATTCTATAGTGGTTTATCAGTCAACGTAATTGATTAAAGTTTTATATTAATAAAGTAGAAGTCTAACTATGGCTAACTATTGACATCATTTAAAATAAATATAATTAAAGATATATAAGGCATTTTTAAAGTGAGTGTGCCATATTTTCACTGGAAAACTCAAAGAAAAAGATTGCATTCTTTTATGTTAAAAGCACAAACATACAGACATACATTATTTGACTAGAAATGTTGTTAGGAAGTACAGATCTCGAAAATGTCATTATGTCCCAGGCTGTTCTGATTCAAAATAATCCCCTATTGGCAAAACAGTTTTTCTGAGGGTCCCAATTTAATTTATACCTGTGCAAAACTAGGGAAGATTGGGAAATGTGAGTTATGGAATCTGTTTCACAGCGTCTGGTGGATGACTGGGACCTACGCTGATGAATTTCATGAACTCCATCACATCAACAGTTCCACAGGGGAAGGAAGATGGTGTGTTCAAAAGATGGATATCTTCACTTAACTAGGCAGCTGTCATTTCTCTTAATTATGCCTGGATTGGAGAGAATGCAGTTGCCCGCATCAAAAGACTGTTATGTGAAACTACAGAATTCAAATACGGTACTTGAGATATAAAAGTAAGGCATTTTAGCACTATATAAGTACATTGTTGGCACAGCAAAAGAGGCAGATGCCACTGGGTAAGACTATTGAGGCATTCTGCATTTAGTATACTGTTGTCATGTGGGTTTTTATAAGTGTCCTGAAATTGCAGCCTATTTCCCCTTATTTTCTATAGAATCTTGGCAGCCTGCCAGCCTGCCAGGGTAAACAAACAGCATTTGCTGTAGGCTGAAACCCAGCAGTAGAGACTCTGTTGTGATCACTGAGGATGAATTACTTCTCAGTCCATGTCACCGCAGAGGTCAGTGACGGCTTATTTTATAGCTTTTTTACTGCTTAAGAATATGTGCATATACT
>NW_017306749.1:233119-264475 GCF_000935625.1 Nanorana parkeri
TATATATATATATTGTATATATACACACACATACAGTATATACATACTGTGTATATATTAAAAGGAGGTTTACTTTTGCTTTACACTTAACTTAATAGGCTGGTACCTACCAGATACCAGATAAAAAAAATACCCTGATGATCCTTGTACAGTATATGCGTTATCTTTCCATTTCATATCACTAAATCTAAACATTTTCACGAATTTAGGTTTTACATTGAATAATGCAGTTTTTATAGGCCTTGTCCATAAGGCTTTTTGCATTCTAAATACAAAAATGTATTTAAATAGTGTTTAGCATTTACAATGTAATGTTGGATTTGTAATGCATTAAAAGTCTTATTCTTTTATTATAGCTGCAATAAAATCATAGATGTATCAGCTATACTATGCTATAGTGTATAGTCGGCAACAGCACAACGCACAAAGGAGTTGTGAGTCAAAGTTGCACACCCTACTGAGAAGACAAAGTCAGAAAAAGCTCTTTACTTGATGGTCAAAAGTAGAAAGGTGTCTTGTAGTCCTAACACACTTCCTGGAGTTCGTCAAGTATGTTACTGACCTGATCAGATGAAAATGAAGGAAAAGCCCCAAAAAAGAAAACTAATACAGTCACCACATCTAAGCACTGGTGAGTTTGTTCTTGGTTTTAGATACACTTTTGCTCATTATTAGTGATGATTGATTCAGCAACCCCTGGAGTGTGGCCCTTAGAACTGCCTGGCTGGTAACAACTGACAGGTTATAAAAACAGATTGCAAATTTATTAAGATCAGAGATCAGGGGAGGCAGCAGAAAACCATGCTTGAGGATCAAAAAAATATTAATTCAGGCCTATGGCAAAAAGCAGCAAAAATGCCATTTGAGTTGGAATAAGAGGCAACCTAAGGTAGCAGGAAACAAGTTGAGTTTAAAATCAGAAGCAAAAAGATGTTCAGTCATCAAAAGCGAAACAGTGAAACAGATATTGCCTTACAGGATCCAATGCAGACACCTTTCAGCCTGCACTAAGCCTGATTTAAGCCTTGTGCTGACAGCTGAAGTGCTGAAAATGTGCCAACAAATGGCATAGGCAGTTTCCTTAATACGGAATGTGTTATCATTCCAGGAAAAGGACATGAATCAGGAGAGGTGAGGCAGCTACGATGTAGCAGTCTGTTTAACATTAGGCTCTATGTGCCTAGAAAAGAAAGAGTAGCAGTCAGGTCACCAGATTTTCAAGTGGTTTGAGTGGACCCTCTTTGACATGGCCTCTGTGGTCTAGTGAAAAATCTGGCTCTACAGTATGTCAGCCACAGGTTTGCTGCAGAATGTATCCAAGTTCAAGTATAGTCTTTTCTAAACCAATTCAGGACTAGCATGTTAAACATTTTCTTTTCAGGCCATTTTTCCGTTTTCTGTTCTGTGATAATTTGATTTACAAATACATGGCCATGCAACACCGTACTGGCTGTACAGGAATTGTTACTAGCTATACTGGGTGGCACTGGTATTTACTGTATAGACATTGGTACTGGATGGCACTGATAATGGTTGTACAGGCACATGTACTGGATGGCATCGGTACTTGATGTACAGGCACTTGTATCAGCAATGAAAGAATAAAGCGATTACAAATACCAGATCGCTATTATATTATATAAAATCTAGCATAGATGCAGAGAACATCTCCGTGAATAAGGCAGAGGAGGGGGCAACACCTGACGGAGCTATGGGAGACTGTCAGGAGTGTGTTGACTTTTTGAAGCTTTATGTTGTCAGGCTCCTTAGGATGGGCACTGCAGGCTGCCCCTCCTGTTAGAGAATTGTGAGCTGGAGAGACCAAATGCAGTGGAACTATTGCCCTTGCACTTTGTAATTGACATGCTGTTCTGCTTAACAGGAACAACCTAATAGGGAAAACAAGTTAAAAATATTGGTTACTCACAACTAGTTGCTTAAAGTGATATTAAACCTTTTTTTATTATTATTTTTTTGTTTATGGGGACCAGACTTAGATTTTTTTTAAAAATGTATTCTTTAATTTTTTATATTTCCTCATTCCATAGTGATTTCCAAACCACTAGCCCCACCCCTCTTATACAGGTGCCTTCATCAGCTAGCCAGCTGTTGTGGAGTCACCTGTGTGTGCATGCTCATGGAAGTGCCCGCACCATTAAATGTAGTAGCTCTGGATACTTAAGCCATACAATGTACTCAACAAGAATCTACAGAGACTGGATTACACAAGAGGTTGTGCAATGGAAAGCACGCTATGACTAAATAAACACAGTACAAAAAGGTCTTGGAAGCACCAAAGGCAGAGTCCAGTGCTCAAAGATCACATGCCAAGCAGGCACCGCAATCTTCAGTTCAGCGGGGTCCAGGTATGGTCTCCAAGGCATCTCTGAGGAAACACCCATCTGGATAGCCCAGCTCAGCAGCATGTAAATGAGGTCTTGAATAAAAAGAAAAAAAATATACAATCCTCCTCCTAGGACACCAACAAAAAACTGAAGCATGCTGGGAGTAGGAAGGGTTCTAACTTTTGGAAAGCTTTAAATAGACACTGTCACTTTCCTCTAAGTGGGCACGGTGACAGTGTTTCTTTGAGCATATATTTTAATAGACACTTATTTGTACAGGATCCAGTATTTACCAATGTCCACAGCCTTAATTAGGGGTGAGATAAACTGTATTCATTTTCACATATAAATGTAATTTTTATAATGACATTTTTTGTCAAGGTGTTTAAGCATTAACATGGCACTGCCCTAAATAAAATTAAACATATTTGCTTGCAAACACTCCAACCTAACAGATTTTTTAGTTAATGGCACTACAAGTGTATCAGGGACATCTTCAGGGCTGCTGTATGAATAATAAACCAAACAAATCTGTGATATGGAGAACAGAAAATGATTGCTATTAAAGAAGCTAACATGATCATTATAAAAGTGAATTTTCAAAACATGCACTGCGCTAATAAATATATCAATCATTATAAATAAGTTACATCGCCTCAGTAAATATCCACAATGTGTATCATAAATAGATACAATAATGAAAAAATTGACATATTAAAATGCTAACTTTCAATAAATACCATATGGCCAATAATGTGTATACATAAATCTCCTAATGTAACTTCTCCAGTGCTAATAAATGCATAAGTCCACGACTTGCATGTGCTCATAAATCCAAAGTGCTGATGTGCATATAAAATGAATATAAGGTGAAAGGTCCTACTTGTATCAGTAGTACTCCAAAATCCACACAAACTCACCAGATTTCCATGAGCACAATGGTCAGTAAATGTAATATTGGTGAGTAATCCTCCTCCAATCCTTGATGGGGTAGTCGCTCATGACCCTTCACTAATCCTCCTTACAGAATATGTGTGGCCAATGCCACTCACAAGAGAAATTCACGTTCCCAAGAGAAGATAACAAGCATATAGGGTAGTATGCAAAGATAGGGCTTTTTATTAAAATGGTTAAAAACACTCCAACAAATCCCAAAAAATGAATGCCATTCATATATACAAATTATGAACCGATCATTCAAATGAACTGGAACAGGTACCTTCCTGCTTCCTGTGACTCAACCTCAGTAAGTACCCACCTCCTTCCGATGCGTTTTGTCATTTCGTCGTTTTAAGGATCGGTTGATCATCTTTATACCTATTTTTGCATACTACACTATATGCTTGTTATATTCTCTTGGGAAAGGGGATTTCTCTCGTGAGTGGCAGTGGCCAGAAGTATTTTGCAAGGAGGATTAGTTAAGGGTCGTGAGCGACAAACCCATTGAGGATGGGAGGAGGATTACTCACAGATATTACGCATACTGACCATTGTGTTCACATGCTCATGGAAATCTGGTGAGTGTGTAGTATGTCTCACAGTCACCGGAATTTGGGGGCACTACTGATACAAAGATGACCTTTAACCTTACATTAATTTTATATGCACATCAGCACTTTGTATTTATAAGCACATGCAAGTCGTGGACTTATGTATTTATTAGCACTGGAGAAGTTACATTAGGAGATTTATGTATAGACATTATTGGCCATATGGTATTTGTTGAAAGTTAGCACTTTAATATGTCAATGTTTCCATTTTTTTATCTATTTATGATACACATTGTGGATATTTACTGATGCAATTTTACTTATTTATGCTGATGTATGATTTCATATTATGTTATAGCACATCAATCACTTTTTAGAGCCATCAGGGACCTCAAGTCTTATCCAGTCACTAAAATAGTGTTGCAAGAAGGCCAAATGCTCTTTCAGTGATAGAACATGTTCTTGCATATAGCTTTTTATAAGCCTCCTTGGAAGCAAATGAGGACACAAGTGTTATTAGCTATGATAGACACATGTAAAAAGCATGCAGTGAAATAATATAATAAACATCAGTATGGCTATATGTTTAGGTACTTTGTAATCATTTAGCAATGGATCAGCTTACAAAGTTATCTATTATCTATGGAGAAACCTGTGTGCCATGTAAGCTGTCATTATGTAAGTTATTGGACATGTATAATTTAAGGTTTTTAGAAATCAGAAAATATAGATTTTTTATATAAGTGAAATAACTGAACTGGGAAAATACATTTGTAATTGGTAGCTTAAATGTGGCTTACCGAAAAGGACACATGGCTTTGTACAAAGACTACTCTATATAAAAATTTGCAACAGTCAAGAAGCCATCTACCAGATAGGTAATGCTTTTGAAAGCCCTCATAAATTACATAGTTTTACCATATAATTGTGACAGAATCCTGACACAATAATCACAATTTTTATTCAAGGTCCTGGATAACTAACATTGTTAAAAATGACTCCACCTTATGGTGGAGTATTCTGTATTACTAGGAGAACACCTGCCACTTGGTGCAATTCAAATTAGTGTATTGTTATTTGTTCATTATTTTGAGATCATAAATGAAGATTTGCCCATTCTGGAGAGAATCATACAAATCATAAACTGTGATTTTCTAAATTCCCCAGCTTTGTGATCCTCTGTAGACCAAATAGATTAAATAGAATGAAATAGAATGAACGTATATGTATATGTAAGCATGGGATCTGGTTAAAGCTACCATTTTCAGTTGGTTGCAGGGAGACAAAAGAACACAATTCTAATAAACAATGAAGAAATACAACATGCCAACTGCTATGCATAGTTTTTTTGCTGACAAATAGAGTTGGCATCTCTCTTACTCACAACAGAAATCCACTGATTTAACAGAGAGAGCCTCACTCTCCCACAGAGCAATGTGCAGGGCTGAGCTGTCATATTGGTAGCCCAGTCCTGAACAGTGCAGGAGATGAGTAGACGATGCAGAGGTAGGATGGGCTCCCACAGCACTGGAGCTGTGTATCTCTTTCACCTTTGCCTTAGCCCAACCCTGCACGCAAGAACAAGTAGGTGGAAATTGAATATAACAGGAGTTTTGTACTTACTATAAAATCCTTTTCATGGAGTTCATTAAGGGACAAAAGATTAGAAGTAATTGTTGGACATATAGGTTATTCTGCCACGTATAATTAGAAGTGGCAAACAAAAAAAAGCCAATAGCCAATCAGATATAACCTATCCCTTCTTTTCGGAGAAGAAAAAAATCCTGTTTTCAAAAGTAACGCAACTGAGTGGTAGAAAATTGTATCAAAATAATACCAAGCCAACATAACAACAGAGTAAAAACTGGGGACAGCTTGCAGCTGCTTAAAGGGCCTTGTGCCTTAAAAGAGAACTATTGGGTAAGTGTTTTTCCCCATTGTTGTCCTAAGGATCACGGGAGGACATATACTAGCATCCTCCCGTGACCCAAAGCTCAGTATATAGCGAGCTACAGCTCGATGTATACTGAGACCGCCGCAGCCGGGACAGATCCCGACATTGCTGTCGAGATCCACCCAGCTGCGTGAGTGACAGCTGGCTCTGCCTATCTAGAGGCAGAGCCAGCTGTACCCGCCCCCTCTCCCATCCATTCCTCCAGTTAGCGCTGGAGGATCGGAGCGAGGAGGGGGGAATCCATGCGGAGAGCCGTGACTGACAGTTACGGCTCTCTGCAGGAAGATGATCGAGAAGTGAGCAAATGACGGTATGTGTTCGCTCACTTCCAGATCTATTGAGCCGGCGTGCGACAATTTCATTGTCACACATCGCCTCGAACTAGGAGGATGAGTGATTTTCACTCACCTCATAGTTCTCCTTTAAGCTTGCATTAACTGAGGCATGAACATTCACCTGGTAAAACCTAAAAAACAAAAAGATCAGGTGGCAGCTTTGAGGGACAAATTCCTGATGCAAAATCACCCAGGAAGCGCTTACAGACCTAGTAGAGTGCACTTTGATAGGAAACGGAAGAGCTGGTTCTTCTTTATGGGGACCACCAGGAATGACAAAAAGAGTCACTCTTTCTAATTAAAGCAGTGGCTGAAAGATAAACAAACACAACAAGAACTACATCTAAGCATTGCAAAGAAATCTCATTTGGATGTAATGGGTCTGGACAAAGGGAAACACTATGTCCTGGTTGAGGTGAAAAAGCAGAAACTACATTAGGGAGAAAGGAGGTTCTGAACTTCAAGACATCCTTGCCCTTGTATAAGATCAGGAATGGTTCTTTATAAGACAAGGCAGCTAACTCAGACACATATCTAGCAGAGGTGATGACAAGGAAGACAACAATGTTCATAAGTGAGGAAATGGGAATATCCCTAACGGGTTCAAAAGGAGAGCTGAAAGGACATTCGGTCTGGTACCTGGATAAGCATTCAGGACATAGAAGAACAACCTAATGGAAGGGCTACAAATTGGTAGAGGTGTGTGCCCACAGCAAAGAACAGGTAGCACTAATGTGCTGTATATATGGGGGCATGCAAAGAAGCATCATTGATGTCCACAGAGGCTAGAGAGTCGCCCTGGTGAAGGGAAGATATGACAGACCTGGTGGATTCCATACAAAATTTTTGGCACTGAATGATTACATTTAAGGCTTTTAGACCCAAGATGGGATGAATGTCCCCTTTTGGCTTGGGAACTGTGAATAGTTTTGAGTAAAAACCCTAAAACGTTTGTGCTTCTTGCAATAACTCCCTGACTCAAAAGAGCTTGAAGAGCAGAATGGGGGTTTACTAGCCTGTGCAAAGACATGGGTAGGTTGGAGAACATGAAGCAGGGTGGAGGGAGAGAGCAGAACGCTAGCTTGTATACCCTGGACACAACATCTTTTACCCATGCATGCAAGATACTTTCTGAGCAGGTGTCAGCACAAGTCAACACACATCCCTCGACTTTGTAAAGTGGATATATTACTTCATTAAAAGAGGACTTGTGTGCAGGTTTAGAAGATATTGAAGCCCATGGATTACAGTTGAACTGGATCTCTGACTTAGGTCTGGCTTTGGAATGGGGAGTTAGGGAAAAGCAAAAGGAACTATTTTTGTTGTCAAAGGTGGTACATGTTTTTTCAGTATGAGGCCTTGTCTTCTTTTGCTGAGGTAAAAGGGAACTCTTACCACCAGTGACATCTTTAATAAAGTTGTCTAAAGAAGCACCAAAGAGGCATTCTCTAGCAAAAGGCATATGCAGTATACATTTTTTGCATTGTTGTACAGCAGACCAACATTTCAGCCAAAGGGTTCAGACAGGATACTCACACTGGAAAAGAGATGTATAATATCCACTAACCCATCAACATGTTAGGGAAAGGCAACAGGAATATGCTCTTAGCACTTTATAACTAAATGGTCAGTAAGGATAGTTTCAGGTTCCTCAAACATACCCTTAGTCCATTCCCCCAATGTCTGACAGATTAATATGCTTGTTAGGAGCATCTTGCACACTCTGGTTCCACCTGTCTCCATATCTCCATATCTGAAATTCCTGACTTGGGTGATGGTTGCTTGCCAAAAGGCCTTCTTTGGTGGTGACACCACCTTCACTCTCATTGGCCAATGTAGGCAAGCGTCCTTGTTGAAAAGTAGCAGGTAGCTACATCTGCCAAATCTCCTCTGTGTTCATTGGTTGGCAGTGCTGTGGAACTTTATTTTAACATCACAAGCCCAGGGCTATGGGCTTGTGATAGCCTTAGTTTCCTGGCTCCATTCCTTGCACCTAGCCTTACTTTGTTTCTTTTGTCACTGACCATTGCCGGGATAACAGATTACTTGGTGAACAGCCAGCCAATAAACCCGATAGCACACAGCATTTGCCTTGAACCTGCCATCTTGAAGCCAACTGACATGATACATGAACTCTCTGTCTTTGATGGTTGCTGGGGAGCGTTCCAGTCCTGTGAATATATTATTGCATCTTAAAGGAGAATTATGAGGTGAGTGATTTTCACTCAGCCTCATAATCTGAGCCGAACAGTGACAATGAAACTGTCACAGGTCGGTTCAGTAGATCGGGAAGAGAGTGAACACATACCGTCGCTCGCTCACTTCTTGATCTATCCCTGCAGAGAGGCGTGACTGTCACTCACGGCTCCCTGCAGGGATTCCCCCTCCCCTGTCCGATCCTCCAGTGCTGACTGGCGGAACGGACGAGGGAGGGGCAGGTACAGCTGGCTCTGCCTCTAGATAGACTTCTGGTATTGGTATTCTGTATCAGCAAGTACAGGAAAAAAAAAAACGGTACTCATACTCGATACTGAAAAAACGGTATCGGTGCATCCCTACCCGTAATAATTCACCCACTTCTGTCACATAGCATTGCTGGACAAATGACACGCTGTTCCCTGTTAACTTTGACTTTTCCTCTATCGCCTGCTAACTTCTTAGGAAACTAATCAACATCATCACACTGTTTCAAAGACCTCTGAGAACTCATCGTTCTGATTCCATCCCCGGCAATTAGTTCACACTGAGTGCAGGCTGCAGTGTGCTTCTCACTTGTCAAATCAATCTCCAGTATCAGTATCAGTATGTGAAATCCAACGTTTTATTGAAGTAGATTCAAACAGATTCCAAGAAAAGAAATCCAATGTATGATATGCAGCATGTACATCACCGTGAGTCTCCCCCACACCAACGCCTCTCGTGCGTTTCACCACTTGGGCTTAATCATAGAGGTGAAGCCCTTTCGTTAACGTGCACAATATGTGTGTAAAATACTGCCCTGTTCCATCGGAACGGTAATTGTCGTAATTATTCTAATAGTCTTCAACCTTCAATGAATAATAGATCTCCCAATTGAGACTGGAGGTAGATTTATCTATTAAAATAAAAGGCAGAAAGAATTATAATAGTAAATCAGTGGGAAACTACAAAACACATAAACACATTTCCCTCATCAAAAATGTAATTAAAATAAAAATGAAATTTAATGTAGTTTAACCGCCTCCTGGCCGGCCGTTGTGCTCCCTGGTTCTGAGCGGGCGTTAAACGTCCGAACAGCCACGCCCACTCGCACGCAAGCAGGAAAGTGCCTAAATTAAAAAACAGGCAGCGATGCTTAACATACAAGTGACAGCTTCAATAACAGGAACTCCCTCCGGTCCCCTCTCCAAGGTCAGAATGCGGAAGTGATGTACATTACATCACTTCCGCATTCTTCTGTCACTCTCCAGCTTCAGACCCCTGATGTCTCCATAAAGGGGACCTGTCAAATCTTATTTTTTTTTCTTATCCCCCTATGTGATATCAATAAAATTTAAGTGGAGAAAAAAAAATTAAAGTTGCAAAAATATTTTTACGTTACACATGAAAAAGAATAAAAAAAAAAAACCACAAACATTTTTGTAAAGTCCCCCCATACATACACGCATGCAAACAAGCATACGTGCGAAAACAACGATTGCGCTCATTACGCCGCACATGTTACATATTGCTGCGAACCCCGCAGTGAGAGCAATAATTCTAGGGCCATCAATCACTGATAACACTAAACTGATGAACGGTAAAAGCTTTTAAAGCGTCGCCTATTTTCAATTTTGGGTATGGTAGATTTTTGCGATTTCATGGGTGCGCGCAATTTTAAAGCTTGACATGTTTGGTGTCTATTTACCCGACGTGACCCTGTCTTTTATATTTTACCAAACAATTGGGTAATAATAATTGTTTCCTAACATAATGAAAAAAAACTTTTGTTTTGATAATTTTTAGTAATTTTTCCTTATTATATTAAAAAATAAAAACCCCAGTGGTGATTAAATGGTGAAGAAAGCTCTATCTGTCCCCCAAAAAATGGTATAAAATTAATTTCAGTACAGAATAAATGACAGAATAAATGTCAGTCAAAGTACTGCAGCGCTAAATAGTGAAAAATGGCCTGGACTGGAAAGGGGGGTGTAAACACCTAGGTCTTCAAGTGGTTGATGGAACAGAGCTGTAAATAAAACAAATTTAGAGGAGAGTCAAATGAGTGAATCACATGAAACACTAGCTATATACATTTACAAACTCCCTGAATGAAAGCATTTGCCGAGCCAAGATTCATACTCAGTGGTTTGCGCGTGTCCATGCGCCTGGTACAGCCCATAGAGCTGTACCAGATGCAGCATCTCTTCGTGGACGTGCACGAGTGCATCGCCACATGCGCACGGGCATGCGCCGACCTGTTGCTTTGAATCCATAGAGATCTTCACTATGTGACTGATGGAAGATACATGGTCTCAGAACAATTATCCTTAAAATGTTATCCCCTCTTCCCACAGCAACCCACTCCCAAATCTGCCACTTACCTGTCTACGATCCACAGAGATCTTCACTATGGGACTGATTAAAGCCTTGTGGTCTCGTCACAGAAAGTATACTGGCCAGGATGTTCTTGAGCAGTAGATTCATTTGTATAGAAAGCCTATCAATTGTTCAGTCAACAACCAAGATCCTTCCTGTAGGAATGAATGGGAAACCTACTACACATGTGTGGTCCAATCAGAATACTTAGGGGTCTATTCACTAAGCTGCCGTTGGCAGCCGAGTGAAAGACCGACCTAACGTGAAGTGCTCAGCATGTTTGGCCGACCCGAAGTGCAGGAGGAGTTCGACTCAGCCGATCCAACATCTGGATCGGCTAAGCCGAACCTCCGTCAGGCTACTCGCTGCTGTTCGGTCTATTCTTATAGATGCCGAACAGCAGTGAGTGAATAGACATGTTAGTTTACCATTGGCTTACATGTTAGTTTACAATGTTAGTTTACTATTGGCTATTGCAAATTGAAATAGCCAATAGGAATCTAGCAATGCATTCCAATGGGCAAAAAAAAATATTTTTTTCTATTCTGACACGGCTCCGTGTCAGAATGAAGAGAAAAAAAAAGGAAAAGCAGTGTTTCTCTCCTTGGCGGCCGGGACCAGGAGACTCCTGGAGCGCCCGGGAAAGTTTGCTGCCTGGAGATCAGTGTCCCTGGTTAGCAGGTAACCAGGGACGCTGATCTCTCTGCAAGTGGCCAGAGCCAGCCGTAAGTTCACGGCTGGCTCCGCCCAGTTGTCAGAAGCAGGCTGTCGACCCAAGGCATATGCCTTCAGCTTGACTGAGCCGCTCGGCTAAGTTCGGAAATAGAGTTATCCTTTAACATGCAGTCATGCACCAGGACTCTTGTGAATTTATGAGCTAATAAAGTAAAAACAATCACTATAATTCATTATTTGTGAAAGTATTGTTGAATTATATTGACACATTTCCTTTTTGTCTTAAAAAAATCTACCTTCAAGAGTTAACATAGGCATCTACGTGCCAGTTTCGGCACTGTCTATCTGCAGTAAACAATTGTTTTGTCTTACACTAAGGAATCATTTGCACCAGCAGTGACATATGCAGCACAACGTACAATTTGAATAAATGTCAGTATTGGTAAAATGGGAGTATGTATATAAAAGAAAATGGAAAAAAGAAGGAAAAAATACATACATTCTCTCTTGCTGAGCTTTGATATACATCACCATGGCAACAGTGTTTTTCCAAGACTGGGAATTCCGCCAAAACATCTTGATGTCCACACATTTTGTGTGATGATGATAAAGGTAATTTCTGCTATCCACTTAAACAGTGTGGCCGCTAAGAACACCTAAAAAGATGCAAAGAAAGTGAGAGGAACTAAACTCAAAGCAGCTGGAAACATGTGCACTAGATTGATACCTTATTTCACTGTAAGCGACTCCAGCTTTCCCTAGTTGACGGGGATTATTCTACAATGTGCAACTTTGCTGAGAATTACAACGAATGGTGCAGTGGAGAAACAAAATATTATATTGGAATTAAAGTTGTAATGACATATCAAATCTTCAATGCCAATGAAAATAAACTTGTTTTGTGTGATTGTATTAGAGTATTGTGAATAGTATATTAGGATTCAACAAGTAGATAATTAAATAAGGTAAATTGTGTTGTTTAAGTCACCAGAGATTATCTCCATGAGTCTCTTTTTTATATTATAAACAGAGAAATTTCACTGTACACTTACCTGCTAACAAATTACATTGTCTAACAAGTTGGGTTAAAAGTAGAAGTTATAGTTGCACAACTTTACACAATATGTGGAAGCCTCATCAAGCCTGCTCTGTGCAGTGTGATCCTAACTCGAATCGGTGAGAACCTCCATCTTGGAGCATACTCTATATAGCAGTAGATAAATTTAATGCAGTTATACCTGGAGGTAGCCCATCCCTCCTTAAAGCCCCAGTGTGTCCCTACACCAAATCCAAACACATACAGGGCTATTCACAAAAGGGTGAAGTATGTGGAGTATAGTATAAAGTATGAAGGGTGTCCTATTCTACTGCCCTCCAGTAGAATAGGACAGCTGCTGCCTCAGCTTCTCATTAAGCTGCCCCTGGATGACATTCTGCCTTGACGATGCTGTCCCTCTCCCTCACTCTCCTCGGTCATGTCAAGTGCTATCCTGATCTCTGTTAGTGAGATTTTACCTCATTGACTGGCCCACGGACAATGGGACAGGAACAAGAAAGAGTATTTTTTGTTTGCAGCATAGGGTAAAGCTACAGCCCAAATTAGTTTTTTTATTGCTATCTGTATTCCTGTTGCAGATTTACCCTAATTTCCTGTTTGGTGAAACTATTTTTACCAGGACAGTTAGAGACCATTCACTTTAGCCCTTGTGGTTAAACACTGCGATTCAGTAGACAAGCTAGTGTGTTGTGACAGCTCTGGCAGTGTGCGTTGTATTGCTCACTGCTGGTACTGTAAATATCCAACAGGGGATCTAATAAATTTAGAATTATAAGCACTGCTAACAGCAATGATGTACAGAAAACCTTAACAGCCAATTAGATTTCTAGTTACTGAACTCACATTAGTTTAAGATATATTCTGCTAGGCTATTTAGTTGTAGTGCTGATTGCTTTTGGCCTTGTTTAACAACTTAGAACATTTTAACTACAGACAGGATTTACTGATCAGTATCAAATGACAGTAAAATACTTTAAACAGGTAAACAGACCAGAAATCAGGAAAAATCCTTATGGCTGGTGGTGTCAACATAGTGTATCTGTAATGTATTGGTTATTATGCCATTTACTAGAAGTGGGGTCATCCAAAATCACTTCTGCAAGGAAATGCAAGTAGCAGCAACGGAGAGGTTTGGCTATGAAGTGAGTCCCTTAGTTTGCCTTGAATGGACAAAGTATTTGGTTCACTTTAAATTACAAAGTCTTTTCTCACAACAAAAGGGATCTTAAGTTAATATTGTTCTGTTTTTGCTTTCTATCAAGAAATGCAGCATAAAGTGTTATGTGTCCAGCAGGATCTCGTCCTTTTTTTGGTGATGAAACAAAATATAATTGGTGAGTCACTTGTGCGTTGCTGTATCCAAGGCCTTGGTGGGGAGCACTCAGCAACTACTGTTTTATATAGAAGTTCAATTTGAATTACTATAAACTAAAATAGCAACTAATTTAGCTACCTAGTGGAGATGAGCAAGTCCATCTGCCAATTTCAAGATTCCAATTAGATTAGACTAAATCACATGGAGATTGCAATATTGCGATAAATGTCTGGAAGTCTCAACCATGGTGTCTTGCAGTTCTGTTAACCTCCTTTGTGCCTTTCTATCCTTGTCCCACAATCAGTAGGGAGTGATTGCATCATATGTGTCTGACATGTGTGGCTCACATGTTTTGTTGCAAATTGCATTGCAACAAAACATTTGTTATTTGCTGTCTACTCAACCAACTACCAGATGCCTGGGATGCACACAAACTTCTCATCTGGACACATCGCTAAACAGCAGGTGGCACCATTACAGGTGTCTACAACCTCAATGTGTATTGCTTTTGTCCAGGGGGTGGGGGTAACCATGAACATTTTGTTAAATGTGAAATATGCCATTTGGATGCACAGCAAGGATATAAAAAACACACTAGAACACTTTATGGTGGCAAAAGCCTAAAATCTTTAGAGCAATAGGAACTCTAAATACATATTTTAGCCCATTGCCATAACACTGCCGCAACACAAAATGGACTTTTCTGCCATACAACCTCCCTATATGAAGTTTATTGCAGATCTTGAAATGAAAAGGTTTAAAGCTGGGCTCCAAGCACCATGATTTAATATCTTTAGACACTTGTATTAGTTACCTCTGTCTTGAAACAATGTTACTTCTCATTTGCTTTTAGTTAATAATGCAGCCTATGCCCTTGTGTACTCTTTGGCATTTAGAAAACACAGCCTTTGATGACACTGAAGTCATGTGTGCACCATCATGGCAGCAGTGTTATTGAAGGTTGTGTTTTATCAATGAGCAAGCATATGCAATGACTAATGTGCCATTAAAGCTGTACTACCAGACACCGCTAAAACCCTATATTATTTCTGTTGGAAGAAAAAAAAATGAAATTGCTAAATGACAAAGGTACTCAGCTACTAATATGTTTAAATATTTTAATATCATGTGTCTAGAGTTTAGCTTTAAACATTTTGCTGATCTCATCTTCATAAATCTTTAAATAAAATGAAGAAGAGAAATGTCTCTATTGCCTATGCATTATTGGCATAAGCCAAATTTGTCACACATGCAACAGGAGTCATTATTGAACTGTAATAGTCACTGTCACTCCAAGGATGAGCAGGATATTGATACAACATCCAGTGTTGATTCAGAGGGATGTATCAATTGAACTTATTTCCCCAGCTTGTAAACACTCCACCTTTGTAAATGTAATTAAAAAGAATAATCTTACTGAAACTGCACTAGTGGAAAATTAATAGCAAATCAAATTAAAACCCAAGTAAATGTTCCATCTTTAAATGTAGATCCACAGGAAATGCTTTCAGAGTGACTTACATAATTACATAGTATTTGAGGTTGAATAAAGGCACAGGTCCATCAATTGCAACCTTTGTGAGCATGCGAGTGTATGTATTTGTGTCTCCGTGTATTCCAAGAGTACCGATACCCCTGTATGTAATGGTCTCTGAGTAAGGTATCTAAATGATTTTTTTAATGATTCAATACTCTCTGCTGATACCACTGCTTGTGGAAGAGAGTTCCACCATTTTTTACCACTCTAACAGAAAAGAAACCCCTACGCCACTTGTGGTTAAATCTTTTTTACATCAGTTTTAGGTGGTGGCCTCTAGTCTTATTTAGGGAGTCTACAGCAAACAGTTTATTACTGATATTACCATCACCATTAAACAATGTGTACATCAAAGTCATATACCTAATTCATTGCCGTATTTCTAGAGTGACTTAGGGGTCTATTCACAAAGCTGCCGAGGGCAGCCGAGTGAATGACCGATCAGAAGTGAAGTGTTCGGCTATTCACTTCAGGCTGGTACGGCTGATTTCAGCCGATGTACGGCTGATTTCAGCCGATGTACGGCTGATTTCAGCCGATGTACGGCTGATTTCAGCCGATGTACGGCTGATTTCAGCCGATGTACGGCTGATTTCAGCCGATGTACGGCTGATTTCAGCCGATGTACGGCTGATTTCAGCCGATGTACGGCTGATTTCAGCCGATGTACGGCTGATTTCAGCCGATGTACGGCTGATTTCAGCCGATGTACGGCTGATTTCAGCCGATGTACGGCTGATTTCAGCCGATGTACGGCTGATTTCAGCCGATGTACGGCTGATTTCAGCCGATGTACGGCTGATTTCAGCCGATGTACGGCTGATTTCAGCCGATGTACGGCTGATTTCAGCCGATGTACGGCTGATTTCAGCCGATGTACGGCTGATTTCAGCCGATGTACGGCTGATTTCAGCCGATGTACGGCTGATTTCAGCCGATGTACGGCTGATTTCAGCCGATGTACGGCTGATTTCAGCCGATGTACGGCTGATTTCAGCCGATGTACGGCTGATTTCAGCCGATGTACGGCTGATTTCAGCCGATGTACGGCTGATTTCAGCCGATGTACGGCTGATTTCAGCCGATGTACGGCTGATTTCAGCCGATGTACGGCTGATTTCAGCCGATGTACGGCTGATTTCAGCCGATGTACGGCTGATTTCAGCCGATGTACGGCTGATTTCAGCCGATGTACGGCTGATTTCAGCCGATGTACGGCTGATTTCAGCCGATGTACGGCTGATTTCAGCCGATGTACGGCTGATTTCAGCCGATGTACGGCTGATTTCAGCCGATGTACGGCTGATTTCAGCCGATGTACGGCTGATTTCAGCCGATGTACGGCTGATTTCAGCCGATGTACGGCTGATTTCAGCCGATGTACGGCTGATTTCAGCCGATGTACGGCTGATTTCAGCCGATGTACGGCTGATTTCAGCCGATGTACGGCTGATTTCAGCCGATGTACGGCTGATTTCAGCCGATGTACGGCTGATTTCAGCCGATGTACGGCTGATTTCAGCCGATGTACGGCTGATTTCAGCCGATGTACGGCTGAAATCAGCCGTACCAGCCTGAAGTGAATAGCCGAACACTTCACTTCTGATCGGTCATTCACTCGGCTGCCCTCGGCAGCTTTGTGAATAGACCCCTAAGTTTAAATTTAGCAACCTTGTCTCATAGCTTTGGTCCTTCAGTCCCTTAATTAGTTGTGTTGCCCTTCTCTGGACCCTCTCCAGCTCAAGGACATCCTTTCTGTGAAATGGTGACCAAAATTGAACCACATACTGAAAATGAGGCCAAACAAGTGTTTTGTAAAGTGGCAGAATGATTGCTTTGTCTGTAGAGTACATTCCCTTTTTAATGAATGACAGTACTCTGTCTAGCGTTGTTAGCTGCAGTCTGGCATTGCATGCCATTCTTTAATCTGCAGTCAACTGTGACCCCCAAATATTTTTCCACTTCTTACTTCCCTAGCCGAGTTCCCATTAATGTGTATTCTGCATGCCTGTTTTTAACCCCAAAGTGCATTATTTTATATTTTTCAACATTAAACCTCATCAGCCACATAGTTGCCCACTCCCCTATTTTATTCAGGTCTTCCTGTAATGTTATAGTGTCTAAGTCCACGTCTGTTACTCTCCCAATTTTAGTATCATCTGCAAGCACAGGTACATTGCTATTAACCCCTTCCCCAATATCATTAATAAACAGATTAAACAGTATTGGGCCCAGCACAGAACCCTGGGGCATGCCACCCTCAACATTAGGCAAATTTGAAAAAGAACCATTTACCGATACTCTCTGAACGCGTTTCTGTAGCCAGTTCTCTATCAATGTACTCACCAATTTCATCTATGTCCATAGATTGCAGCTTGTATGTTAAGCATTTATATGGTACTGTGTTAAAAGCTTTTGAAAAATCTAGGTACACTACGTCCACTGCCATTCGTCCATCTAGATTTCTACTCACCTCTTCATAGAATGTTAGTAGGTTGGTCTGGAAAGGACGGTCCTTCATAAATTCATTCTGATTTAATTCTACCAAATTGATTAATGGAAATAAATTATTGCTGTTCTTTGCCTTGTACCTACAAGGGTAGAAAATCAAAGTTTAAGTTTTATGTTCTAACCCCAGTGCCGGGGCCCTGAACTTAAAACAAACATAGCTGGTATTATTTATGTTCTGATATTTGGAATCAATACAGGGATGCCTTTTATGAAAACTTTACTACAGAATACAAAATCCAGTGGATAAAACAGTTAGGCAAACTGTACACACTACTCACAGTCACAGCAGCATTGGAAAAAAGACTTGCAAATGCATTCAACACATTGGTAAAACTATGTGTAAACTAGGTGTCAACATCAAAGTTCATGTGCCCATACAGTGGGCAAAAACCCAGAAGGAGTAAGACTGAATGTGGAAAAATGGATACCACAAACAAGGCCTACAATGATGGACGTGATGGACTACAATCTCATGTTTAGTTTACTAATTTGTATTGAGGTTATAGTCTATCATGAGAGCAAGCTTGATGCGGTAGCTACTTCAGAAAACACACAGGGATCGTGGGGAACAAAAGTAGTCACCCCCCAGTGTCAGCATGAATTCAGAGATGATTTGAGATCTACAGCCGAGTGATACACAAAAAAAGATACATTTTTGTTAATAGTTAAGGTACTGAAATGCATTTTTAAGATTTAACTCCTGAGTTTAGTGTCACTTTAATACTTGCAGTGTAACCAAAAAATAATTTAATATTTTTCTTAAGACTCCCAAAGTAAAAAAAAAAAAAAAATATAGGGGGGTTTAAACAGAAAGTTGTACATTTCAATTAATATGTGCATTAATACCCAACGAATATCCAACTGTGTTTCCTACCAATTTAGTCTTGTTAAATGAGTTTTGAACTGGTAAATTCATGAAGACATTCTCAGTTTGGGGTTCTTAAGCCCCTGGCCTCAAACACATGTGTGTTGGCTTAATAGCTAGTGCAGAACACTTACACAGAAAATCATGTTAGTTTGCTGTGTAAGTAGGAAGCTCCATTACTGGTGCTTTGCTGAACTTGTCTTCGGCATCTCCTCCACCTGTACTTTGATTTCCACATTTATGCAGCAATTGTGTGGTATCTGTATGAAGTGGTATCTGTAAGCAATCTGGGGGAAAGTTTCAAATAGGAGGTATGACAGGTAGTGGTATGTGTACCTTCTGCATTGGATTATCTTTCTCTGATAAAGAACACAAGTCTTATCTCTTTACTAATAATAACAATAGCAAAAAGCACAATTTTACTAGCCAGCTGGAAACCTGCTCTCACCTTTTGCTATGTATCACTATGTCATTTGGAACAAATTAAAAAAAAAATACCCTCTTGCCCTCCTTCAGCTCAGGGAGGCAGCTCTTATCAGCCAACAAAATGCAAAATGGAATAGATGATACTAGCACTTGACTGTGGACTCTTATGAAAATGTATTGATTTAAAGTGCATAGAAATGTCAATCAGACTGCCATATTTTGGGCGCTAAACCACAGATTACTGTTTTTTCCTATTTAATTTTGCATTATGCAACTTGGACTGTCTATTCTGTATAGGCTGACAAAGAAAACTCTGGTGGTACTGTAAGCATGTTAAAGTAAATAGTTCCTAAGATAAAAATGGGAGCTACAATTTCTAAATGCCTTTTGAAATTGTTAGATACTTTGCTGTTATGCTGATCCTCTGTCTTGCATACCCTCAAAAATTTCAACCTTGTACAAATACCTATATCAAAAAAGGTTAACTTTCTTATCTGAATAATTATTCTGAGCATGGAACTTGACCATACTGGCCCTAGTGTTAGCAATCTTGCACAGTGTGTGGCCATGTACAAGCACTGCTACATTCATGTGAGTGCATTATTTTATTAATTGCTTTTATCTTTTAAAGATCAGAAGCATCCCTTGTGCCTCTAAGGAGAGCTGCAATTGGATCTGGACTTAAGAAGTATACACCATTCTGTTCCAACCAAGACTACATCCTGCTTTTAAGGACTTATTAAGCGTGGATCTGATACGTTTTTTTTCTGCTTCCTTTGCCTAAATTATGATTGCCATTGTTCTGACTATAAAAATTATTTTTGAAGAAGTGTCTATTGAGGAGAGTAGGAAAAGTAGGCATTTGAGTTGGAGAAAAAATAATGCTTTGTGTGGTAGAATAACTTATGGCAAAATTAGGCTTTCAGCAGTTACATACTCGTTATATGGAAAACTACTGATGCCACAAAGAACAAATATTTACAGTATATTTGTGAACTAAACATTTTTAAGAAAAAATAACCATGAGATAAAATAACAGAGTTCAAATAACTCATCTGTTAGTGTTTGAGCCTTATGTGTTTTTCAGCAGCTCTAGAGCATCTCTTAAGTGCCAAGATGTTTCTGTGTGTAATTTGCAATAACATTCTGGTTGTCGGTGTCCTTTGTTACTACTGTCATTACATGCAGCTACAAGGTGATCAAAGCCTAAGTCCTAAGTTTTACCTAGATACCTTTAGCATAATATTTCCTGTGATCACTCCAGGCTCCAATGCTCTCACATTGGCATTAATAGAATTATTTTACTTGTAGCAATATAATGTATAACAGCAGTAATACCAATGGATATTGCAATTCCAGTAGGGAAATAAGTCTACAGACTTATGTTGGCTAGTTTGGAAAAAGCTTTTGGCTGGTTTTTTGACTGGCTTTTGAAGCAGGGTTTGTATGAATCTTGAAATTACATCTGGTAGGCTTCATGCTCAGTCATACGGAGACTGGTCCTCTGGAAAGGGGATGCAGTATTACCATAAGTGAATACAATATATAGTTTTAATACAGGTATTAAATGCAATAACAATGATACAATGTACAACAGCATGACACACTGATGAGTTTTCATGCTCCCACTCTCATGCCTATATTAACCAACATGCCACAGCAGGTCACAGGGCTGGATACAAATAATTACAATGGTAATAATAGCACTCTGTGCTAAAAGTAAAAATCGGACTGTAACATATTGAACATAATAAATAATAATATAAAATATTAGTTATATAAAGTAAGCATCAAAAATATACTCAAATAAATAATGCAGCTGCCAAAATAGAATTATATGACGTGAAAGCAATAATCAAGAAGTGAAAAGATAATGGGGAATTAATAGGACCTGAGCACAGACAGTAAAGGAAATGTAGTAAGAGAAATGGCTTTACCATTTGATTAAGAAATAAATGTCTCAAAATATGTGTGCTCTAATGGTCTTGCAATATGGAGTTCAGGGAGACTTGAAAACTGTTAAAGCCTAAACAAAACATAA
The DNA here is from genome assembly GCF_000935625.1 of Nanorana parkeri. NCBI lineage: Eukaryota > Metazoa > Chordata > Amphibia > Anura > Dicroglossidae > Nanorana > Nanorana parkeri. The sequence continues at coordinate 254,228 of NW_017306749.1, forward strand.
AGGGCACCCTTATCTTAGAAGTACCTATGAAATGGATTAAAGTCAATAAAATAAGAAACCAAGTATTGTGGTGTGGCTTTCTGCCGTATTTCAAAGAAATGCGCCAGCAACTGTTACAGCAACTGTTCTCAGTGCAATGAGAAGGAGAGGTCTGGCTACATACCAGAAGACCCCCCAGGGGTGCTTTTAGATCCAGCAAGTGACTGTAAAGGTGAAGAAGGAAGCTTGAAAAGCAGTTCTCTTCCAATTATTTAACAATTTTGCCAAAACTTTACATTCAACACTTAATGGGGAAAATGACAATTGGAAAACTGAAGTTCATACTGTTAATAACAAGGACATACAACATTAAGCTGATAGGTACATTACTATACAGCAGCCACCTATCTGGAAAGAAATGTGCAACAGAATGAAATTGTTTCCCTAAAGGCCATAAGAATGATCTATAAAAATAGAGGTCACATATATTATCCTAGAAATAAATGTACATCAGTGTTGGTTACTTATAAAGATATTATTCTAGCATTCCTCCAGATATGAAAAAAACATACTTAAGAAAGCTGAAAATAGCCTTATAAAATTTGAAAAATCTCCCAAAATTAGTCCTGATAAACTTAATGATATTCTATGCAGTATATTTTAATTTTCTGTGAAAGTAGAAATTCAACTCAAACTAGGTCTCTTTCATGCCTAGACTATGAACATTTTGTGGTCCAAATCTTCCAAGACTTTTCTCATTTTACGCTTGAAAAAAGGCATCAGCTGTAACTACTTGCAAAGCTACTGAAAGAAAATGGTATAGTTTACAAATTAATATTTCCTTTTGGTCTGCTTGACATTTTCAAAAGAATGGTCCACACATTAAGACTCCAATCTGATTAAGTGCATTCCTAGAAATAATAGAAACTAGGGGTGTTCAGATACCAGTACAGACACCAGTGTCGATACTTGGCATTTTCATGAGAACTACCAGGGTTGCAGCGGTTGCAGCTGGGACACAGCTCTGGCGCTCCACCACTGTCCTGAAATCATTAGTCTGTATTGTTTCAGAAAACCTGTCACATGACAATAAACAAAAATGCATCACTACGTGTATCTAGGGCAGTAGCTAACAATAATTTGCATAATCAATTAGTTGCTCGATTATTTTTTCAACTAATCGATTGGTTGCATTAAGAATCTCTCTCCCCCAACCAACTAACCGATTATGAGAATAGTTGGCAACTATTCTCATAATCGATTATTATCAATTTAATCAATTAGTTGTTGCAGCCCTACTTGTATCTGTGAGTACTTGGACAAGTATCAGCACTTCCCTTGTGTATATTTATTTAAAAAAATTCATACATTAAAACAGAGATGTACAAATCCCAGGAGCTCCGTATGCTCCTTAAAAATGACAGCTGCCTCGTAACTTTTGAATTTTTCTCTAGTCCAGTCTTGGAGCTAAAAAAAATATCTGTACAAGTACTTGTACTTGTACCGAGTATGGTACTTAGTATCTGAACATCCCTAGATATTGAAATGAGAGATCTTAATATCAATTACTAGACAACCTATTTGCTAAATGGGTTAGTTCACCTTTCTGCACATTGCATACCTGCATACCTCTAGGTGATCAAACCCCCTCCATCCTCGCTAAACAGCAGGATGGGCTGGACTTTAGAAGTACCCCCTCAGCAACTGCTCTTAGCTCATTCAATCTGCATTAATGCACAGTCATTCTTTCTTCTTCTAGCAGCAGTGGGTGAGCTACAGGGAGAGAGAGCACATGAGGGAGCATAAAGGATTTTTTGAAAAATGTGCACAAAGGTGAACTAACCCTTCTTGAAAACTCAGACTCTTCACCCCCCTTAGTAATGTGGTTGCCCTTCCCTGAACCTTTTTTAGCACATGTACATCCTGCCTAAGGATTGGTGATCAGAATTAAACTATGTATGCAAGATGGGGCCTTGCCAGTGTTTTGTAAAGTGGTACAATGGTATTTCTATCACTTGAATACATCCCTCTTTTAATACAACAGCCCTGCTTTTGCCATTTCTTGGAGCAGACTGCCTCAATTAAGGGATTTATTGTGCAGCTAGCAAGAGTCCAGCACCAGAAAAACATAATCAGCAATTCCTGCATTGCATAAATGATGCAGCTTGTTCACGACAATACAACAAACATACACTGAGTGGCCAGATTATTATGACCACCTGACGTTTGTAGGCAAATTAGCTATAATTAGCTATAATTTTGCACAGAAGTTGCTAGAGGGCCAGGCCATTATAAATAGGGAAGCAGGTTGTTTACCACAACAGTAGAAGTGATTTTTTTTCTGAAGATATGGGTAAACAACGCGATTTAACAGCCTTTGAACGTGGGATGATTGTTGGTGCATGGAGCTATGGAGCGAGTATCAGCAAAACAGCAGAATTTGTTAAATGTTCAAGAGCAGCTGTTGTTAAAGTGTTTAAAGACTGGACTGTCAGCCGAAAATCTGGGTCTGAACGTGCGAATTGTGGCCGTCAGCGACTAGTTAATGTTAGGGCAGAACGGAGAGTGGCAAGACTGGTACAAGACAACAGAAGGGCAACAGTGCAGTGTCAGATTCCTTGCATCACCTTTCAACATCTCGTGGACTCACGAGGTGGCCCAACGAAGTCATCTCGTGGAGTCATCTCGTGGCCCAGCAAAGTACTGATGGGGTGGTCATAATAATCTGGCCACTCAGTGTATAAAAATAAATACTTGCCTGTCTGGGTATAACTACACATCAAGCTTCCTTTACTTGTAGGGATATGAACCTTGTTTTCAGATCCCTCCAAAACACTGTAGTTTTTACTTACCAAGCCAGTGCATGGTGGCTTTGCAAAGATACATGCTCTGACTTCCCCAGGGTTTTTGACAGTTTGGTAAATTCCTCTGTATGCAGCTATCTCTTCTATCAAGAGCAATCAAAGCAGTGGCATCATTGCCTTTGATTACTCCATTTTTCTCAGCACCTCTCTCTAGCCAAAATGGCCTTCCAGTGCTTTCAGCAGACATACATGTCATCCTACGTACACTCCTGCTATGATCCTCCCAGTGCCGGTGTCACATTCTTCATTTAGCTACACACACTAAGGTCCATTCCGTTTTACGGTGATACGTTGGAATGCCCAAATAATGAGTATTTGTGCTTTTAAAAGAAAGAATAACGGTTTGGAAAGCATTTATGACCATATGCAGTGTTTCTATTATATATACGTTTATGAATGGACATGTTTTACTTATATATTAGTGTAGCCACATTGTCTTAAGTGGGGTGATTACTTAGATTTAGTTTGCTGAGACTACATTCAGTCTAGCTGATTGTATAGTCTACACTCATCTGGTTTTCCCCAAAGATTCTGTCATTGATTGTCATTAATTGTCATTGATTGCATCCTCCTGCTGCTGGATGTAGCCTTGCCACAGAGCAGAGCAACCAATAATGGAATGCTATGGATATCTATGTCTCTTCTGCCAATCACTAAAAGTTTCATGGCCAGTGGTGCATGCTGGGAGAGGACATAAATATGTGGGTCTGACAATGTAAGAGTGAGCCTCTTTCTCCCCCGGGTTTCCTGTCTGACCAGGCTTTAAGCCTACGGAGGGTCAGATGTAGACCTAGTTGGGGTCCGAAATTGTTCCTGGGATGAAGAGCCAGGAATGAAGGAAGCCAGTATGTGCTCGGACCTCAGAGAGAAGTTTGCTGTGTCACTCATGAGATGTCTCAAAATGTCTGCCAGCTATGGTCCTCTATCCTCTATTTAGCTTGAGTATCCTCTGCACTGTGAAGCGGGGAGAGCAATTGGTGAGTGTGGAGTTCTGTGCTCCTCAGATGTCTGTAGCCCTGTGCTGTCTCTCCCTGTTTTGCTGTTGGTTCTAATAAAGCTTTCTAAAAATTCTAAAGGTGACTGGCACCCTATTTCACTCCACACATCCCACATTCCAGGTAAGGATCCATCCCTCCTGCCCCTAGAATCCAGGAGGGGGCTACATTAGCAACAGTGTTCATGCCCCAGGCTATGTAACATACAGCACAACATATAGGTTAAAGCTATGTAGAATATGTAATGTACAGCATAGCATAGATCACGGAAAATGTAACATACAGTGCCATGTACAGCGAGCAGAGAACAGCAGTGATTAAGATGCACAGGCAGTGCTGTGAGTGTAGCATTCCAGAGTATGCAACATAGAGCACAACATACAAAATAAAGCATTTGATCATGTAACATACAATATACATAGTGGACTGGTTCAGAATATGTACTGTACAGCCTAGCATACAGACTGTAGCTGTGTGGAGTATTTACCATACAGCAGTAGTACAGAATGGAGCCCTCTGGATTATGTAAAAAGAATTGGTAAAATATAAAATAGGATCATACAATTACTGCACTTGCCTGTTTGAATCTACCGCATTTGAAGTCAGGTGGTTTGGCCTTCAGATGTATGACTATATTTACACTTAACAATTTTTTAATGTAGTCCAATTGACTTACCAAAATAATCTCTAATTAACTTGTATATATGAACCATTCTTCTTGTACTACATAGTACTTTCCCAAGTGATTTAATAAATAGGAAAATGGTATTATAGTTTGCTAAGTGTGTATTGGCATTTCATGTAAATTTGCAGCTTGCAGTTCGGGTCTAGTTCAGTGACATATTTTGATACAGCTGTAACCAATAATTAAGGCTGAGTCTATAAATTCACTTTTCTCTCTTCATTGGTTGATTGAGCTTGCTCTTGTGTAGATGTCTAAGGTTCAGTGAAACATTCTCTTATGAAGGCTGCAAAGTCAAGGGGAAAGAAAATGAGTTTCTGCCAATTTCTGTGCCTTCTGTCCAGATTTCAGTCAAGCGTTCTTTCCTTCCATAATGCATTATGTATCTTAAACAAACAAACATATCTAAGTCATTCATCCATAGGCTTTCTGATCTAATTCTAACCCTCAGAGGAATCATGCTAAATCACATCCAGATAACGCCTGGCCATTGGTTAGTGTGCAGTGTGGTTATCAGTCACTGGGAGAATACTATAGATAAAAGTAACAATTACCTTTACCTGAAAAAAAAAAGTTTGAGCAAGCTGAATCATTTTGCTGTGTGCTTGTTTTCCCTTCCTGCTGCTAATCCAACTACCGACAATTAATCTTTAAAGTTTGAGAAGAAAAAGTAACAAAAGCAATATCATACCATTTGGGAAGTGAGATAACCAATGACACGGTCATATAACACCACAGGAACATAAGTCATGGCTTAGGGATTGAAAAGCGTGGGCTTTTTTTTAATCTCTCCTACAGCAAGCAATACAAATATGCTTAAAATGGGATGATACTAAAAGTGTACATTGCCAGCTCAGCATAACATGGACTGAAAGACATGAAGGCAATGTGGAATTGAAGCTCTGCAATATACTGTATCTATAGAAGCAAATTAAAGCTGCCTATAGCACATGAGGAAAACAAAAAAAAGTGAATGGTAAATATTGGTGATGCTTCCGTGTTAATGACTGATGCAGATATTTAAATTTTTCTGATTGCTCTCCCTACTAATTATAATTGGTAAAACTGCATGGATTGGATGCATCCTGATGGCTTGGGATTTGCAAACAAAAAAAAAAGAACAATGCTGCCTATACATTTGTATTTTTTGTCTCCCTGTTTAAAAAATAAATTCCTCTTGATGTAGAGGTTGGCATGCCAATCCAAAAAAAAAGTGTCTTGCTTATGTCATATCTGTAAAAAATAAGTCAAGTCAACTGGACTTGCTGTTTTTTTTTCTTGAAGACGTTTCACTGGTCATCCAACCAGCTTTCTCAATTCAGAATTCTCTGGGAATAAATATGATGAATGTTGCCCCAAACTACATAATCTGTTAATCGCAACCAGATGTTGATAGCATTTGGAGAATTGGAGCTAGGAGTAAATGAGAACCTTCACAGACATCTTGCTTATGTCAGTTCAAAATTCTTTAATCACTGGGAAAATGCTTCAACAAAGGAAATCAAAAAAGAAAACCCCTTTCAAAGTGCCAGCTTGTTAGTGAGGGGCACTGATTGCCCCAGGTGGTGGTATTGGTATTGCATGGAAATGTATGTGCAAATTACCTGCCCCCTTCCAGGTAAAGAAATGTAAATTAGCTCCCCTGGGTAAACTTGTAAAGGGGTCCTTTGGACCTCTTCGTGCTCATTCGCATTATAATCAGCTGGTGGGCGTCCTGTGTATAGAGACAGGTGCTGTGTCTGCATCCTTTTAGTAACCCTTAGGGAGTATCTCACCAAAAATGAAATTCCTACTGCAAGGGATGCCAAAAATTGTGCTTGTGTCTTAGTGCAGATTTCTAGGAAAAATCAGTCAGCCAATCACAGATGCAGGAAGTGACATTTCTGGGGGAGTTGTGTACACCAGCTGTGTACAAATTGACCCCAGGTACCATATTTCAGTGAATTTTTTGACAGATTTTTTGACAGATGTGTGTTTGTAGGCACACATACAGCTTACTAGCACACACAAGGCGCCCTGCAGGCGAAAGGAGCCACCCTAAAACAAGACCACTGCTCAGGGGACCAGGAAACTAAAACTTTTAATCATCAAGAAGCAGCTTCCATTGCAAGTAATTTAATCAGCATTTGAAATAACTTTTGACTTTAATATCACTTTAAGCTCTCAGAAAATCATAAAGTGCTTCCCACTACCATATAATAACATGTTTTGACAAAATAATGGCCTCTTCAGGGGGAAATTTGCTGTGCAGACAGAGTACATATTATAAAGTGCACATTATTATGGTGCACATATATGGCACAGTACATTTGGTCACTGTTATAGCACATACTGTATTATAGGCTCATAGGCCTCGTTCACACTTAGGCCTCGTTCACACCAGATGCAGTGCGTTCCGGGCCCGATTCTGGCCAGAACGCACTGCCTCGCATTGCGGCCGGCTCACTTTTTTGTGGGGCAGGAGCGGGCGTAGTGGTCCATTATAGTGAATGGCACCGTAGCCACCCCCCCCACCATAGCCACGCAATGCGATCAGCCGTGCGGAACCGCAAGGCACATTATGCCTGCGGTCCGGTCCGAACAAAATAGTGCTTGCAGCATTTTGTTTGGACCGGACCGCAGGCATAATGTGCCTTGCGAGCCCATTTAGCCGATTGCATTGCGGCCGGAGGGTGTGGCTACGGTGCCATTCACCTCAATGGACTACCACGTCCCCTCCTGCCCCACAAAAAAAGTGAGCCGGGCGGCAATGCGAGGCAGTGCGTTCTGCCCAGAACCGGGCCCGGAACGCACTGCATCTGGTGTGAACAAGACCTTAGCCACTCGTGTGCACATTTCCGATAATTTGTCCAAGTTTCAATTCCAAACAAAACAAATCACACATGTCATGAACACTTGAAGACTGGCATCCTATATTAGTACAAGAACCATAAAGTGTTGCTACCCATGGTAACCAGTTGTGCTTCAGCTTTCACCATACTAGTAAATCATTACTTTTGATTGGCAACTATGCATGTATATGGCCTTGCAACTGTAAACAAGATTTTCTATTCACATATCTTTTAATGACCACAGTCATTTTGATTTGTGCAATCTTAATATTTTTATTTCCCTATTTTGCATTTTTACATTATAATACATGTTGCTCAATAATTATCATGATGGAAGAAGGTGAGAAGCGAGACAATTTGTTTAAACCTTTTATGTTAAAAGCAATAAACATGAGACTAATTATATATGGAAAAAGCGATTTTACTTAGTAAAGGTTATTCACAGTGACTTACAGTTTTGGAATACATTAGTACATCCTGAAATAAGATTTCAAGCTTTAAAAATCAGAGTTGCCCATGCTGTCATTTGGAGGAGCAGTCATATAATGTGCAATGCTTTATACAACAGGAAAGCATTGTTGAAAGGTCATTCGAAATATTCTCCTTATCAGTCAAGTATGGGAGAACAAAAGCTCTCCATCTAATGAATACTCTGCCACATTAGACATCCTTGCCTTCTTCCTTACTGAAGGCCAGAAGTTAACATGTTGACAGTGCAATGCAACAAAGAACTTCATTATCAAGAGGGCCTTCAGACAGAAAACAGTTTGACACATTATACACCAGGATTTTTGTACAAAAAAGTCTGGCGTCATTGTTAGCAGTACAATAATGGGTATTACAAGCTGGTTAGCAAGTGTTAATGGACAATATTCAAAGCTAAACTATGACTATATAATGTACTAAATCTCTTCTCTCACAGTACAAGCTGTGTGTGTGATTTTGTGTTACAGTAACAATTCATTCAAGGCTACTGTAAATGGTAAAATGAGCCTCAACTCGACAATAGGTATTTTTTCAATTTATGAAATTAATTAGTTGTAATTAGCATCTGAGCTAAAGAAAACCTCTAGTATCTAATGCAAGAGCTCTGTAGATCTCTCGTTATAACCTCTTAACTATTTTGTCACTGAAGCTGGGAGTACATACAGTATATACAAATAGCAGATCTGAGCTCTGTATAACTCCCTAGCTTTAAGATAATTGTGAATTAGTAGGAAGCATGCTGTACCTGTTACCATACCCATCACTGACAGCGATGACATGCTGAGGAGATAGAAAGACTACATACACAGCTCGCAATTTTTTATTCCTTCACATATGTATAAAAATTAGAGGCTTCTATAAACATTGCTTTTTCTGAAGAAAGTGTTGCAGCTACAATGATGTTATGTCCTTTTACTTGTAATAAGAAAGTTAAGTGCATGTACTCCCTGCTTTCCGACATGCAGCCCTTTGGTACTTGAAGCCCAGCAGCCAGTAGTGGGAGGATTATTTGTTAAGGGGCTGTAATGGCAGCAATTTCTAGCATTCTCAAGTAATATATCCCCATTCTCTGATCATCTCCAGCAATATGTCAGCAGTCTCTGACAATTGTCCGTGACATAAAGGCTCCATTCACACCTAGGTTTTGCAGCACTTTTTGCTGCCTCAAAAACTTTTTCTGCCCTCAAAACAAAATCCCATTCATTTCTATGGCCAGGTTCACATCTGAGCATTTTGTTGCTTGTAGCAAAAAACCCATCGCAGGATAAAAGCACATAAGCTTATTTTAACAGATTAAGCGCTTCTTGGCCTCATAGACTTCAAAGGAAACCCTGAAAACACATTTGCTGCAGTTTTGCTCATTGTGTGTGCATTTTACACACGTTTGCCCATTTACATCAAGGTGCCACAATCTGCTTGCAAAAATGCTTAGTGTATATACCAAAAAAAAATAAAAACACGCAAAAACGTGCAGCAAAAATGCAAACTAGAAAACATTTATAGGGTTATTCACTTAGCTGTTCAAGGCAACAGAGTGAATAACGAATCCGAAGTGAACTGAGCCGAAAGGCATTCAGCTAATCACTTCGTCTCAGTACGGCTGATGTCAGCTGTGCATCGGCTAAAATCAGCCATACATCAGCTGCCCTTGGCTGACTTCGGTCAGCCAAACATGCAGAGCAGTGCGGAAGCCGTTCGACTCAACCGATCCAACATCTGGATCGGCTGAGCCGAAGCCCCGGCAGTTCACTCACTGCCATTCGACCCTATTTTCTGAGCGGCATTTGGCTCAGCTAAACTGCTCGCTACCTTCAAGATAGCAAACAGAATGAAAAAAGGGTAAACAAAAGGAAAAAAAAGGAAAAAACATATTGAAATGAATGTAAAAAATAAAAATAAAATGTTCATAAAATTAAAAAAATGTAAAGAAAAAAACGAGCAGCTTGGGGTCCCCCTCCCAAACCATACTAGACCCTTTAGGTCTGGTAGGAATGTTAGGAGTGACCCCAAGTTGAAAACAAAATGTGTGGGGTTCCTCACAAAAGTCATACCGGGCCCTTTAGGTCTGGTATGAATTTTAAGGAGGAACTACACCCCCAAAAATGTCAGAAAAAATGTGGGGTCCCCCCTAAAATTCCTAAACAGACACTTGATCTGAGCACAGGCCTGGCAGGGCAGGAAAGGGAGGGGACAGCGAGTGCCCCCCCTCCCTGTGCCGTACCGGGGCCACATGACCTCGGCACTGGGAGGGTGCTTTTCCAGGGTCCCCCTGGAAAAGCACCTTGTCCCTGTGCCAGTGGGGACAAGGACCTCTTCCCCACAGTCCCTGGGGCATTGGTTGTTGGGTTTTCGGGCAGGGGGTCTTTTTTGCATCGGGGTACCCCTTTAATAAACCGGCAAACCGGCACCCA
>NW_017306749.1:268096-274938 GCF_000935625.1 Nanorana parkeri
GCCCCCCCCCCCAGCTTTGTGAATGAGTAAAAGGTACTCATTCACTAAAGGGTAAAATAAAATACAAATAAACAAACCACACTTTTAAAAAAAACTCTTTTAATTGAAGAAAAAAAAAACACTACAAGGAATTTTGACAATTCCTTTATTAATTAAAAAAAAATCAAAAAAATTGATCCAACAACGTATTCCTAAGGACAATCATGACGTCCAGCGTTGTCCATGACGACGGCTCATTGAAATGAAAACAAAACCCGCCACACGCCCGCACATAACGAACTCCCGCTGCAGAATGAAGATTCTGACAGATGCCGGTAAAATATAAACAATTCAGTGGAGCTAGCGGTTATATCACAGCTAGCTCCGCCCAACTGTTTACATTTGGCCAATACCTCCCAGAGTCTTCTTGCAGATCCAGGACAAATTAAAAGAACTGGGCGGAGCAGGCGTAACGTCACGGCTGGCTCCGCCCAGGTGTTGTGATTTAATGGCAGCCTGGAGTCCTCAGGTTAGTAAACCTGAGGATGCTGGTCTGTCATTGAAGGACAACAATTGGGCGGAGCCAGACGTGACATCATGGCTGGCTCCGCCCAGTTGATGTCATTTAATGACCGCCCAGTGTCCTTGAGGATGCTGAGCTGTCATTGAAAGACAACAATTGGGCAAAGACAACGATTGACATCATGACTGGCTGCAACCAGTTGTTGCCACTTGCGGGGAGAACGGCCGGCTTCGCAGACTGTTCTTCCCGATTCGGCTGTGACTATGGCTTAGCCCACCCGCAGCATATGTGTTCGGCTCAACTGAGCCGGTCGGCTGCTGTATGGGCTATAGTGAATAGCCCGTACAGCAGCCTTTCGGTTCGACTGAAGCGAAGGGCTCCGGCGGCCAAAGTGAGCCGAAGGATCAGCCGAAGCTACGGCTAGATCCTTCAGCTCAATAGTGAATAACCCTCTTAGTTTGGTATAGCACTGTGTTTTTGTTTTTTTTAACTGTTTAGTATCTGATTTTTCCAGATAACTGAACTGGGTTGAGGTTACAGGATATACAATTATACTTACCTCCACACCCCCAATATAGATCCAGAGATCTCAATCTGTTTTTGGTTCCAGCACGCTTCTACACTCTGCATGTCTCAATGCCATCAATCATTTGTTAGGAAAGTCCTCACAGACATATGTGGCCTAAAAACAATTCAGGCTGGAGTACCATCACTTTTCAAAAATATACATGTTAATATTATATTTTAGGATCCTGCACAAAATATAATATCAGCTACAATCATCACTCAATAAATGATGTGGTGCATGTAAATAACTGCCCATAAATTTTCATTATTTCATTTTGTTTGTCTTGAAACAATAATAGTATATGATTTGATATAGCAGACATGACATTCAGAACCCATAACAAATTCACCCCTTCTTTTATTGAGAATCATACACCGACACAAAATATCAATATTGTACATAATACAAACAAGACATTATTTTCTTCAAAGATTGCAGTAATGTTGTATTCTAAAAAATGAGATGTCACATCCTTTCCAGCTAGATGCTGCACTTCCATATGGTAAGTTGCTGTGCTATCCATCTTGTGCAGCTGAATTGTAGGGAGCCTTGATCCTTGGAAAGATGACATCTTTTTTATTCCATCTGCGACAGAGTACTGAGCATGTTGCTGATTGCCTTTCATTGGATAAGAGCAGCTGAGAGAATATTTTTGGACAATATCTTCAGTGAAAGCAGTATGGAAAAAAAAAAAAGCAAATATGTGCCCATTCATGAATGGGGTAATTGTGGAAGTGTGTGCATTATCTTAATTTTGTACTTAAAATGTATTTGAAATGTTCTTGTAATATAAATTAATTTCTGTTTTATATTATATATAATGTATTATAGCAGTATTACAATAGACATAGGATTATAAGTAGTATTTTGCAGCCTACTAGTCTTTTGATGTGGTGGTTGTATTGGTTATTTTTTGCAGGCTTTTTTCATTTAGTTACACTTGGTGATCCCTCCAGTAAAACACTTTCTGTCCTAAGATGAAGATGTTGTGTGCTGTGTGCTGTGTGCTGCCTTCAGCAATTGCATGATCAATACTTGGGATGCACCAATACCAATACTAGTATAGGTATTGGTGCCAATAACGAGTACTCGCCCAAATGATCCGATACTGGAACTTCCGGTCAGAGGGAGATTTCCCTCTGACCAGCAGTACTGAGGGAGCCTGGAGCTGACTTCCTTTCCAATCAGGGTTATGACCCGGCACTTGGCTTCCTGATTGGCTTCCTGATTGGCTTCCTAATTGGCTAGGAAGCCAGCTTCCCTTGTTGCTAGGCAGCCTGGCTTCCTAACCAATCTGGAAGATGGGAGGCACCTCATGACACACCGCCTGGCTTCCTGATTGTTCAGGAAGCCAGGCAGTCTCGGCAAGTGAAGCCAGTGTTCTTTCGATAGAACCCCGGCTTCACAGGCTTCATCAGGAATCCGGGCAGCGTGTCATGCCCGGCTTCCTGATAATTGGGGGAACACGGCACTGGTATCAGTACTTGGTATCGGCGAGTACCGTTAAAAAAATATTGGTACTCGATACTGAAAAAACTGTATCGGTGCATCCCTAGTCAATACAATGCAATGCAATAGTATTGTTATGTATAGCCATAGTCAATGTTTGTTATGCTGCCATCTTGTGATTATTCTATTACACCATTTTTTCTGTGTTCCTCCTCTTGTATGATGTAACACCTCCTTTTTCCTCTGTGTTCTATTCAGCCATTTTCTGGCCACATGTGCACATGAGGAGAGGAAGGTATCATCCTTTTTTGACTGCCTTAAATTCTGCAATTCAGCATCTACCACATTGTATTAAGATCTTTGTGGAATGAAAAGTATTTGGTGAGTTCAGCTATCTGATTAAGATTGTCCACGTTGATTGCATCTGCTAGATACAGGCCAGGTATAGAGGTCTCAGAAAGGGATACATCACTATTTCAACAACTGGAGTTTACAGAAGATAACTAGCCAGGCTGATAACATTGTTTGATATTTCAATTCAAATCAGAGGTAGTTACAGGAACGCTTTTTTCTGGCAATATCAACAGGTAGCTCCTGTATGTGCAGAAAATCTTATTCTGAAAAAGAAAGCTAGTGCAGCCACCACATCTAAGCACTGGTTAGCTGCATTGTATTGCATTGATAGTTAAACTTTAAGAATAATGACTAGTGAAATATATAGTGCCCAGTGAATTTCTGCTTCATATATTACACATTTCTCTATTTTCCTGATCGGTTACAGTGAAATTGCTTAGACTTCAACAGGCCATGTAGAAGTAGATTAGCCTGAAGGAATTAGGATTAACAACAGAGTATATGTGTTATGCTGACCGTTATCGAAGATATCATTTAAGTTTAAATCTTGTTTTTATTTCTTGCAATGGGAAAAGCAAGAAAAATGAATAAGTACAAGTGATTGATGAAGTGTTGAGTCTGAGACTTATGAAGCTGTCAAAGTACTTATGACACAGAAGGACATTTACATATAGACTGCCAGCTTTAAGCCCAGGAACATCTTGTCTCATTTACTGCAATGCATTTTGGAAAGAAAGAAAAGCGATTTCTGAAGTCTAAATGGGATGCATTTTTTTTTCAGCATTATGTGTGATCCGTGAGTTAACTGCTCACTTACAACTTCATCAACAAGATAGCTAAAGCAATGAGATCTACAAGGCAACAGATAAACATGCTGTATGTATATGCGAGTATGTATTATGTAATGCATACTAGTCAGCATACTATATCAAAAACACTCCAGTATGTTCCACAAGTACACAAATGCATATAAACCTTTTCTGGCAATCCTATTTTGGAGTAGAAAATCAGGAGTGATGGTGTTAAATAGCAAGGAGTTTGGCTGAAAGAGCATAGATGTGAAATGCTCAATTTAGGATAAATCACTTTAGATTTAGTGCACCAAAAAGCAATTTAATTCACCCTAAACCCACCCCCATCATCTCCCCCTCACCCCACCACAAATAATATGGCAAGTATACAGGTTGTGCACATATGGGTTTAGATGATTTCAGGGGCCTGCATATTTCATTGGGGGATACAAAGTCACAAGTGCCCCAAACATATAATTGCAGCTCATAAATAAATTGTGAAGAGCAGCATCACAGTCATATATATCAACGTTTCAAGGCCTTGTAGAGTCCCTTTCTCATGGCAACATAGAGTGACAAGATACCATGTCTATAGAGGAACAGTAACCAGGTGATGCCCATTATATCACTTTGATCTTATATTCCCACCAAAAACACAGAATAAATTATCAGTGAAGTGTACAGTGCATTTGAGTGTACATTTGAGCCAAGACCCACTGATTGGTATTACAGTTGTAATAGCAGAAAAACAAAAACATAAGCGCACGACTGATACTTGGTCACTGGAAAAATCACGGGCTGTAAATTATGGTGTGCAGGCTCTCACTGACAGGGAGAGGACCCTGCAAATTCGACATATAAACAGAAAAAAACAAGAGAGAGAGCGCTACTACCTAGAGAAAACTTGTATTGAATGGCATCTATTCATAAGAGAAAGAACAAATGTGTGTAACTTACGGTTGGAAGTCTGCAAATGTGTCAAGGATGGTGAAACAGTGACCGGTATCTAGAGGGAGTCCAAAGCAGAATGCTGCAGCAGTGGTAATTACAGTTGTAATAGCCTACTATGTGTGCAGGTGGTAAAAAGAATCCCCTATAGTCATGACATTATAAATATTACAGTTGTCACATCTATACCAACCTTTCTTTCTTAGGTGAGAAGCAGAGACTGGGTGTGTAATACTTGTCCCTGGGGCCTGCTTGTACCAGGAAATTCTGCAGGGCCTTATTTCTAGTACATACCACCAAAGGTGATTGTTTGACAATAAGGGACAAGTCTTTATTTGTTTCAAGAATGCTCCTGTTGTTGTGTATGGTCCTTCAAATGTATCCTGATGAGGAGGTGAATCTCTGTGTGAATGGGATACAATTAGTATCTGTATGCTATGTTTTGGGCATTGGAGCCCTTGTGCTTGCCAAGTATAAGGTCTAGTATGTGTTTAAAGTGTATTTCAACTTTTGCAGTCAGATTTGCGAAAACACCTAAATATGTTTTTGTGTTCCCATTCACACAACATAATGAAAAATAATTAAAGACATTTTTTTTACCCTTTGGATGTTTTGTTGCAGCAGGCAAAGTGGCTGAATCTAAGTTTTTCTGAGCACCTTAACAGTGATCTGTCCTTATAGAAAGACTTAGGATTGAAATTTGTGGATTTTCTTTCTTTCATTAACTTCAGCACCATACAATGAAGAAGACAGGCTTTCAATTATTTAACCCTTTGTTAAGACAGGCAGTGTTTACAAATTATAGTGAGCCAGCACAGTACAGACAGGGTTAACAAACCCCTCAAAAACCCTCTTAATTTTGTAAAGAAGGAGAAGCAAGTCCAAATTTTAACCCTTTAAGAAGCAAAGAAACCATAGCCCAAGGAAAGCAATTTAAACTGCAGGAAGCATTTTTTTAAAATAATTGTTTAGCTTATGCTATGTGAATGTCAACATGTAACAAATATAAAATAAGTATTATCTGAATTTGGCTGCGAAAGTGGAACTACACTTCAAGGTAACCCCTACCCTTTTGAGTTGATTGCGAACACCAACTCAGGATCAAGTCTAAGGCTAGGGGTTGCCAAAAACATATAGGTGGTTGCTACATTTTTGGCACCCATGGTAGGGCCTTGCAAGATTTGTGCTGTGGTTACCCATAGCAACTGGCCACAGGTACTAAAAATTTCATCTTGGTAACATGGGGACTGTGTGCTATGACTAGAAGAAGACAAGAAAACTGTAACAAATATAAAAGCCAGAACACTTTTATTGTTGGAGAGTTTGACCACTGGTCATTCTCACTTCTACCGATGGTTAGGGGGTTGAAAACAGACTCCAGATGATCTGTGAGCTGCAGGCAGGAGGAGCCAGGTGCCTGTATGCCTGCAGCTAAACCAAGTAATACGTGGAAAAAGTGAAAGGAGCCACCACATAGAGAGCAGCACATATACAGGAGACTGAATCCTTTGCCTACTGTTGCTACTTTTCATCATCATCATTGTTGGTAATTTCTGATGAAGGTACTACATCCGACCTTACTGCACTCAGGGTGGATTGGAACACTCACATTGTAACAGAGAAGCAGAGAAAGCTGGTGAAAGCACCAGCTTTCACCCACAGCCACCAAGTTGAGCTACATTCAGGCATCCCAAGGGTTCTGCCACAGTGACTGAACCAGACAACCGCCCTGCCTCTGAAGGAGAGCTGCCAGGTGTTGATGAGCAAACTGGAGTAATGGGAGCTGGTGGTGCTGCAGAGAGCCTTGTTGGTAGGGTAGAGAGCCATGTGCCTGCACTTAAGATTCATGAGCCCCCACACTCTGTATACTTACAGTCACAGACCTCCTTCTCAGCACGATGCCCACCCAGAAATGAAGGCAGGTTTTCCTTCTTTCCCTCTGTGGTTATGTGATTTGTCACATGTTAAAGAGACTTGAAACAGATCCATCCTGCATCTTCACCTTTATTGCCAATAGTAGAGTGCACTGCCTAGAGTGATACCATAGAAATCCAAGAGAACAAAGTGACATACCTTGTAATTTTCTAAGGTCTAAGTTGCCATAACAACAAGTTACAATAACAAAAAAAGAGAAAAACATTAATAAAAGCACTAACGTTTCAGAGACACTGTAGCTTCCTCTCTCAATCTCTCAAGGTGACAGACAATATGGAAGCTCAGCACACACATT
>NW_017306749.1:275014-303155 GCF_000935625.1 Nanorana parkeri
CGTAAATATATATATATACATATATATATATATATATATATATATTATGTGGCAGTGCATGGCAATGCCGCGACGTAGCATGGCAACAATGGCACCCAGGACTCTCAGCCAAAGGGGCTGAGAGGGTCCACAATGTAAACATTGTTATAAGGAAGAACCTGGCCTTTCAGATTCTTCCAGGTTTTTGGAATTGTAGCTGGGATCTGGAGCTCTGGAGATCTCTTAGAGCTCTGGATGGGATGAGATCGCCAGTCCTGGGGCCAGGTGTTGCCAATGACCAGCCTGGGCTGATCAGGTGGCTGAGAGCAGCCCTATTAGACGCCAGCCCAGTGCTCTGAGTTGGAATGGAGTCGTGTGTGTACAGGAGGCACACGGACACACGCAGACTCGGGTGCGTGCTGGACGCACACCAAACAGCCAGGGGTGGCTGGGAGAGGTCAGGAAGGTCGGTGACCCAAGGGACCTGTTGGATGCACTGCTGGGAGAGCAGTGTGAGCGCCCACGAGGGGAGAGGTCAGGAAGGTCGGTTACCCTAGGACCTATGGTACACACTGCTAAGAGAGCAGATTGAGGGCTCACAAGGGGTGAGCAGCGTGAGTGTCTTGAATAGGGATGCACCGATACCGATGCTAGTATCGGTATCGATACCGAGTATTTGGGTGAGTACTCGTACTCGCCCAAATGCTCCGATACCTAGCACAAGTACTTCCTGTATCAAGAAGCCGGGCAGCGCATCATTACACGCTGCCCGGTTTCCTGATTGGCCAGGAAACGGCTCCATGCTCTCTCGTCACTTGTGATGAGAGAGCATGGAGCCGACTGCCCGGCCAATCAGGAAGCCGGGTAGCGTGCAATGATGAGCTGCCTGGCTTCCCGATTGGTCAGGAAGCTAGCAAATCCGGAAGCCGGGCGCCGTGTAATGGCGCAGCGCCCGGCATTCTGATTGCTCCCTCGTCATCTCATGAATCATAATATTAAGAAAGTGACCTTAAAGCATTAGTTTGTATTGCTTTAGAAAAAATGTGACCTATCCCTTTAAGAAAAAGTATCGGTAATTGGTATCTGCGAGTACTTGATCAAAAGTATCGGTACTTGTACTCGGTCTTAAAAAAGTGGTATCGGTGCATCCCTAGTCTTGAAGCTGTGGAAAGCTACAGAGCGAAGCTAAAAGACTGTCCTTTATGTTGCTG
Source organism: Nanorana parkeri (assembly GCF_000935625.1). Taxonomy (NCBI): domain Eukaryota; kingdom Metazoa; phylum Chordata; class Amphibia; order Anura; family Dicroglossidae; genus Nanorana; species Nanorana parkeri. Next base: position 276,205 of record NW_017306749.1, read on the forward strand.
GGAGGTCTACCCTGTGGATGGAATTAGACATATTGTGTTTGCCCTTTAACAAACTGTGTTTTACTTGACTTACCTGGACTACAGTGGAGTGTCCTTGTTACAATATATATATATATATATACACACACAATGGTATAGCCAGCCTTGGAACTCATCTGAGATTAAATAAGCTTCCCAAATGTGTAAACTACTCCATGCAATCTGGATGGAGAGCAATTTGCACTTCAGCACCTACTGTAGAAGTATTGCTTCTGAGCATGCTCATGCAGTCCTCAGCATGAACAAAGGCAGATCTGATCTGTCAGAGGGGTGACAGATAGGAGCTGGGAGGCTGTTGAATTTAACTAAGGTGCCTGGTATGGCTCTAAGGAGAGGAGGGGAGCGGAAGGGCATGGTATGAGGCCCTAAGGGGATTTGAGAGGGAGAGGGGAGTCTTGGCCTGAGCTGCTCCCCCCACTCTCTGTGTACTTACAGTCACAGACCTCCCTTGCAACACCCGCTCAGGATTGAAGGCAGCTTCTCCTTCTTCCCCTCTCTGGTCATGTGATATATCACATGACAAGGGAAGACAGGAAGAAGGGCAGTCTGCCCCGACTCCCCAAAATGTGTTTGTGCTTAGGAGATCTATTCTTAGCGGGTGCCCTGTCTCCATACTCTCTTTCTCTCCCAGTAGGCTTCTATTGTAGGGAGAAGAGAGCAGAATCCTCCTTCCTACAGCTATCCTGTGCTCTTTTCTCCAGCTGTTTGAATGAGAGGAGGGATGGCAGTGTGACTCCTGTCATTCAGGCAGTTGGAGAAGAAAAAATTAAATTCTAGACTTGTAGGGGCCACACCCTAAGCAATGGAATCCCCAGTCTAAATTTAGTGGTTTTGCTAGGATGTAGCCAGCCTGAGCTCATTCTTCTAAGCTCAGTGTTGTTTGCTTCTGCCTGTTGTTGGGAAGTGCCCCTGGCAATAGAGCAAGAATGAACAATAATATTGAATTATGAAGATTCCTGTCCCCTGACCAACCACTAGAATGTATTGCCAGCAATGCATACTGGGGGAAAATATAAGTATTTGGGGTGACTTTCTGGAACTTCTCTTGCTTCCTGGACTCCAGCCTAGAAGCTGAGCCATTTGTGCATTTGTGGTCTCACAATCCTTTTTGCAATTTTTGTTTTACCACGTCAGTCGTCATACTCCATCTCCTCTGAGGGCTCACACAACTCATCTGCCTATTTAGAATCCCTCCAACGAAACTTCAGATCCCACATCTGAACCAGGAGACCAACATCCCAGAGCACATTCCCACCAATTGTGAGTGCCAAACACCACTAATCAATCTTTTTGTCCATTCATCTGTACCACCGCACACATCACTAAGCCAGGTTTTGTCCTTGTTTGTTCATTAGCCTAGGAGAGGAGTCTGAGTTGTTGCTTTCTTTGTTCTGTGAGTGCTATAGAGAAGCCCAAGCCTCAGGCCTGAAGTTTATGGAAGGAATATCCATGGTAAGAGGTAAAGGAAGGTGTTAGCCTGAGTTGGAGCACCTGTGAGTAAAACGCTGATTACTAAAGAGATGAGTACAAGCTGGAGACATTGCAGGGAGTTCTGGTGGCTCAACCAAGGAGTGTATCTACCGTTAAAGCTGTTTTACAGTCTGATGAATACAAATTGGTGATCAGGCTTAAAGGTCCTTTCATTTTTTTAGGTCCTTTCAGGTATTCTATGCACTAACCGCTCTCTTCCTGAGTTAATTCATCCTATAATAAACTCTATTAAACTTCCAAAAATGAGTGGTGCCCAACTTCTTTACCCCACAAAGAGTCAATAATTTCACCCTGAGGTTTGAGATGTCAGCCCACTGAGCCACCTGTGGGACCCTAACTGCTACAGTACCTTTTTAGGTGGTCTTTCCCTCTAACATAACTGTGAAAATCGACTGGAACACAAACAACTAATTTTGTTAGAGAACAAAATAGAAAAAAGCTTGATTGCACAGATAGATCTTTGCTTTAACTCACACAGTTGTACTCTGTAAAGCTTGTAAAGCTACTTTCAGCAATAACGAATCTGCCATCGTGCATGACAAGCACTAAACGCATATGGTTTTGGAACAAAGAGTGAGACTTTGCTTGACCTTGCTGAGTCGCTGGGAGAACTCAGCAAATGGCAATAGATGATAATTAGGTAACGCACAGAAAATTCTGAGCATAAAAGTATGAAAGATGGGACATGGACCACCAGGTATTGTCTAGCCGGCATAACTAGCTCCTATTATTATTTTGTTCTCTATTACATCCTTGCAGTCCTTTTCCCTCCAATATTTCCCATGATTAAACCCTGTAATTAGCCAGTAAAAATTCACAGAGGAGCGTCTTGTAACCCTTGTCAGAATGGGGCATAAACGGAAATGAGAGGATAATATTAAAGTTTCTTACTAGCTGAGTTAGCAGTGCTGCTTTGCCCATTTACCAGATTTATTGTTTCCAAGCCACAAGATCTCACATTTAAATGTGTGTTAATAATTCTGTCATCAAAGACAACGACCTTCTTCAGCCATTGCAATATAAGATTTGGCTGCTGGGTAGAGCATCCATTTGGTTTCTGCCAGTATGGGAAAAAATAAAATCAAAGAAAAAAAAACTCAAGGAAATAAAAAGCTTTGATAAAAGTATCTCTGTTTTTTTTAAAGGACATAAAAGTGTTCAAGGGTGAATGTTTAAATGACAGAATAATGTCTTTTAACCATATGTTTTGCTTGAAATTGTTATCCTTCTGCAAAAAAAAAAAGCCAAACAATGCCAGTAAAAAGTTAAGTGCTTAAAACTGTTTTAAAAGCAATTATTCCATTGGACCTTGCACTCACCCTTATACAAATAACTTCAAAGAATCTGTTTTCACTTATAAGGCAAAGGTCATAAAATGTTAAAGTTTGGTGGATACCAAACTATAGGGATTATTTACAAAAGGGTGAAGAGTTTGGAGAAGGCAGGAGAAGGAAACAATCTAGGACAACATAGCTGAACTGGAAAGTGAGCTGAATTGGAGAATTTTTCCAAATCAGCTATGTTGTCCTAGATTGTTCACATCTCCTGCCTTCTCCAAACTCTTCACCCTTTTGTAAATAACCCTGCAAAAGTTATTTAAATACTAGAGCTCTTTTGGTAAGGAGCTGCAATGACCATGGGGATTTAATTCAGTATAGTCAAATGTGAAAGGTTTATACCTGCATTACTGATATGCATTGTGAATGTAAAGCTAGCTGCAGACATCCCAACTCTCCCGGACGCTCCGGGAGTCTCCCACTATCAGATAGCGGCTCCCAGCCGCCCGGGAGAGAATCACTTTCTCCCGGAAAGGCTTACTCTGCTCGATCCAGCAGAGTAAACCTTTCCCTTCTGTCTGTTTTTTTTTCTGACATAGGAGCCGCTGGCCGCCATCAGTCAGAAAAAAAAACAGCATAGGAATGCATAGCTAGATTCCTATTGGCCATTTCACTTTGCAATAGCCAATAGCAAACTAGCTATTGCACCCGCCCACTGCTGCTGTCAATCAGCAGAGGGCGGGTGCAATAGCTAGTTTGCTATTGGCTATTGCAAAGTGAAATAGCCAATAGGAATCTAGCTATGCATTCCTATGCCTTTTTGTTTTGTTTGTTTTTTATTCTGTTGGCAGCAGCTGTCAGAATACTAGAAAAACCCTGCTGATAGCAAAGAAGCTATTGCTTCCTGTGCTATCTGCCATCATTTCAGGATGAGAAGGGCACCTCCCTGAAATTGCTTTTTTCTTGTTGGGATCCTTGTCGCAATCTTGATTATAGAGGTTTTTAGAAAAAGAATTCCAAGCAAGCAGCATTGTCTTTCTCACAGATGACACCTTTTAGTCACCTTGAGCTTGTAAACCAAGCACACTGACAGTGTTGCCCAATCCCATTGAAGTATAATTAGTTAATCCACAGCCCTGCTCATCCTCCAATATATCTTTGATTTGTCATAGGAGTTGCAGGTATAATGTGCAAGAAATGCAATACACCGGCCAGCGCCAGGAAGACCATCCATAAGCCAGAACCCTTCACTGCGCATACAGTAGAGGCTGCCCTGTTCCAGTCAGGGAGTCCAGAAAGCTATATAGAAAAACAAAAAACAACCGGGCACCTTACCTGGTGCAGGTAAAACCTTTTTATTCAATAAAAGAGTAAACAAACATATACTCCCAAATAAAGCAGTATATAAGTAATATGCTCCTCTCTGTTCCCCACCCCCCACAAAATAATATGCTCCCCCCTGTTACCTGCGCCCCCACACATAAAATAATTTGTTCCCCTCTGTTCCTAAACCCCTCCCCCCACACACACACATAAAACAAAACACTTTTGCCAGCACACACAAAAATAGAACCAATAGCCCTCTCCCCGGCTTACATTTTTGCAGGGAGTAGGTGAGGAGGCACATCATTCTCTGGTGATCCAATGGTGATTAGTAAGGTCTGGTGCAGACCTTACTAATCCATCCTTTTGGCCAAAACTCAGAGCTCCGGCTGAAAGGAACTGAGCGCACAGCCAGCAGCAGCTATTCAGTCTGCATCCAACAGAGATGCAGACCGGGTAGCTGCTCATGCAAGTCAGCTCCGCAGTCCACAACCATGTGCCTGACTTTTCCGCTGGCTGCGGGCCACATAGTACCAGTTTGTGGGCCGCAATTGGCCCACGGGCCTGTACTTTGAGACCCTTCCTTGCTCCAGAGGACCTGGAAGGGCTACACTTTGGTTTTAATTGGAGCAATAACAAAGATTAGAGGACATAAAGGGAGGAGGAGGTGAGAAATGGAACTCTAGTTTGTAGCCCCCTGAAACCATCTTTCTTACTCAAACATCTGAGATGCTGTCCAACCAGATGTCCGGAACGGTTAACAGACATTCCCCTACTTTGGAAGTTGCGGCACCCCTTCATGCTTCTCTTCTCTGGCTTGCAGTGAAACTGGGCTCCTGGCTTAGGTTTTGTCTTAGAGGCTAAAGACTGGTAACAGTGAAAGAAATTCTTCTTGTTCTCACAGCGAAAGTGATTCTTCCCAGCCTCAGGACCACTTTAGGCTATCTAGTGCGTCCAGGACATGGCTCCATACCATGGACACACTGGATCACATAAACCAACCCTCCCCATGTTCTAGGGTGGGAGGGGGCATGGCGGTGCCATTCATGTCAATGGCACGGTAGACGCACCTCCCCCCCGCAGTGCGAACACCCGCACTAGAACGTGTGGAACAGCAATGTCCTGCATTCCAGTGCTGTGCATTCACCAAAAATAGTGCATGCACGATTTTTTGTGATCACACCACACTGGAACACAGGCCATTGCTGTACCATGCATTACAGAGTGGGCGAAAACACTGCAGGCGGGAGGTGCATCTGTGGCGCCAATGACATGGCACTACCTTGCCCCCTCCAACCCCAGAATGCGGGGAGGGATTGTGTATGCCATTCCAGATTAGAGTGGCGTAAAGCTGAATGCCTTGCACTGGATAGTGTGAACGGGCGCTAAGGCCCAGGGCTTCTTTTGCTGGGGTAGTATCCAAAAGGACATCCTTGATGAAGGTGCCCACGACAGCTCAGGGGAAACATTGTCCCTCAAAGGACATGCATAGTAAATACATTTTAAATGCATCCCAACATTTGAACCAGAGAGTTCTCCACATGTTAACTGATAGGAGACCCATATGGGAAATAACATGGGAAAGATCTGCTAACCCATCTACACAATAGTGCAGGATTGTCAGCATGAATTCTAATTACTCCCTGAATAGAGGATTCATGTGGCGTAAAGCTGAATCCCTTGCCATTAGTTTTGCCCCCCTAATGTTTGACAGACAAGTCGTGTTTAACACCATGGCCATGGCAGCTTTCAATGCAGGGCTTGCTAGTGAAAACAAGGCTTTAGACCAGTGGTTCTCAACCTTTCTAGGGCCGGGACCCCTTGGTAACATTTGCCAAGTTGTGGTGACCCCCAACGGTAAAATTTAGGGATGACGCGGCTGCTGCAGCAACTTCTGGCGGCGTGGCGGGAGAACTGACACTGCTGCGCTAGGAGAGGGCTGAGGAGGACTCTCACCTAGCACAGCAGAAATCACACAGCGACCCACAGGTTGAGAACCACTGTTCTACTTGCTTTTTGAAGCTGAAATACCCTTCCTAGAACAACAACAGCAGAGTCCTGACATTACCTGCGTAGAGAGTAGAAAGCACAATCTTTTTGGTAGCTGGACTATGGCTATAACCGCGTTATGAACGCCCAGGGCCGGATTTACTCTCCCTGCTGCTCCAAGGCCAGGTTCCACAATGCGCCCCTCTATCCTTTTTTTAAAATCTAATTATTTCTTTTTTTTTATTTCTTTAATAATTTTTTATCTATTTTTTCCACTTTATTTCTATCACACAGAGTTAACAAGCCCCTGTGTAATAGCAATTGGAGGTGACAGGTTCTCTTTATTGACCCTGTCACCCCCAATACTGGAGTTCCAGCACAGCACTGTGCTGGATCTCCTGTGACAGGTGAGAGGGGAAGACTGCTCTCCCCTCTCACTGTGCACACGGAGCGGCAGGTTTATTTTTAACCCTGTCAGTCAGAAATAAAAACAAACCCACCATAGGAATGCATAGCTAGATTCCTATTGGCTATTTCACTTTGCAATAGCCAATAGCAAACTAGCTATTGCACCCGCCCTCTGCTGCTGTCAATCACTAGACGGGGACCGAATGGAGAACTGCAGGTCCCCCTCTGCTGATTGACAGCAGCAGTGGGCGGGTGCGGGCATGATGGGAAAAAAAAAAACAGAGCAGACTAAACCTTTCTGGGAGAAAGTTTTTTTTTCCTGACTGACGGTGGGCCCGATGTCAGAAAAAAAAAAGAGCAGAGAAAGCGCTTCTCTCCTGGGTGGCCGGGAGCCGCTGGGCTACCCCCGGCAAATCGTCATTCGACCCCCGACGGGGTCACGACCCCCACATCGAGAACCGCTGCTTTAGACAGTGTCCTAAATAGTGATGTAACCTCTACAGGAATTATCAGTGCTTGAAAAACATTTTTGTGAACAGTTTAATAGTTTTTTCTCAATCAGTGTACAAAGCATCTGTTATTAGAATGTGCATGGGAAAAGTTGTCCTTGTCTTAGCGCCTCTTAACCACTTGCTGACCGGGATGTTTACACTCCCTTCCTGCCCAGGCCATTTTTAGTATTCAGCGCTGCGGTACTTTGACTGACATTTATTCCGTCATGCCACGCTGTACTGACATGAATTTTATATCATTTTTTGGAGACAGATAGAGCTTTCTTTTGGTGGTATTGAATCACCACTGCATTTTATTTTTATTTTTTACTATATAACAAAAAAGTATCGAAACTTTAAAAAAAACTGTTTCCCTTTATTATGTTGGGAAACATGTATTATTACCCAATTTTTTGTTCAAATATAAAAGATGGGGTCATGTCGGGTAAATAGACACCAAACATGTCAAGCCTTAAAATTGCGCACACCTGTGAAATCGCAAAAAACTACAATGCCCAAATTGGCCATAGGCGACGCTTTAAAAGCTTTTATTGCTCATCAGTTTAGTGTTCACAGTGATTGATCGCCCTCAAATTATTGCTCACATTTCGAGGTTTGTGATAATATGTAACATGTGCAGTGTAATGGGCGTAATCATCCTTTTTGCACGTAGGTGCACCGGTCACATTTTTGCACGTCTATGTGGGGTGGAGGGACTTTTAAAAAAATGTTTTGTGTTTGTGTGTGTGTGTGTGTGTGTGTGTAAATTTTATTTTTTTGTGACCAATTTTTTTTTTGTACTTTTTTTTTACACTTTACTTTATTAAGAAGCCCCCTATGTGATATCAAATTACAGTGACAGTTCCTCTTTATGGAGACATCAGGGGTCTCTAAGACCCCTAATGTCACCTAGGGACCCCCAAAGAAGCTGATGAAGCAGAGATACAGAAGCCGGACAGTGACACGTGAATGCGGAAGTGATGTAATAAACATAATTTCCTGCATTCACAGAACTGGGAAGAGATGGTGTGAACCACCGGAACGCAGTGGTGTGAACTGTCAGCATCCATTGTCTTGTGTTCGGGCTGTACCGAAAGAAAACGGGCAATGCAGCCCAAACGCAGATGGTGTGAATGAGCCCTCAAGCAGGGGACAATGTTCCACTTTGTAGGTGCCAGGTCCCTGAGAGAGAAGACTGCAAGCCACTCCAGAACTGTTAAAGGAGCCAGAGCCACCTGACTCAGTGGGACTGCTCCTCTTGTGTTTGGGATTCAACATGCTGCACTACAAAGAGGGACATCTTAGCTGTTATGTAAACCTTAAATACTCACAAACTGACTGCTGAAAGCAAGAGAGGTTCAAAAAGCTAACGGTGCCAAGGGACTAACTGAGGTGAAATCCTGTGACTCTTGGAATTAGGAGCAGCAGTAATCCTATAGTTATCAGTTACTAATCTAGAAAACACTCTTTCTATGCCTTAGAATCCCTTAGATTTAATTCATCCAAAGATTTATTAGCTTTATCTCTTTGCACAAGTTCTAGCAGGGAAAGGGTAAAAAGAGAAAACTGGGAGAGAATGTGTGAATCAATTTATTCGTAATTTATCAAATGTGTACATTTTTTTTTTTGGGTTCCCGTAAGTAGACAGAGCCGAAAAGCTTTGGCTTTAATGGTTTATAGAAGATCAAGAACTTAACCTTAAGGACTTCTGTGGGAAAAGCAATAATCATAGGCCCATTTGCTGTTGCTTCTCTTGGAACAAGCAAATCCACTCATTCAATGCAGATAAAAAGGATAAAGATGTCGTTGGGTGACATGCCGCTGTGAGGAACTTGAATGTTCATTACCTAGTCATCAGACTGCGGAATCGATTTCATTTTCACAGAGTTTATAGCAGTTCAAAGCTTGGTTAGCTTTAGTCTTTCAGTACTTACTTTGTGTTCCTAGCCAGACATCAAAGAAGGGGAGGTATTAGGAGAGGTCAAAAAGCGCATAGGAAAAAAAGACAGTTGGGAACAGATGCATTTAAAGTGTAACACCATCAATGAATGTATATATCAAAACACATTTATTCTTCTATTTGGAGCTGTGATTGCTGTTATTATGAGAAAGGCCTTTTCTCCATCTGAAATGTTAACCTATTCCTCCTGATTGGGCAATTTTTTCTGCACACAGTAGAATCGTAGAATCTAGGTAATGATTGATATTCTCAAGAGGCCTCTGATCAATAACAAGACATCCTAGTATATAATGATATGTAGATGGATAGATAGATAGATAGATAGATAGATAGATAGATAGATAGATAGATAGATAGATAGATAGATAGAATCATGTATTTTAAATACATTAAAGTAGAACTCTAGGAATTGTATCTAGGAAAAAGAGAAAACAGAAGGAGGTACTGATAAAGTGTTAAAAAATGTCATTCTGGTAACTTGTTGTGGTAAATACCTGTAAAAATAGTATTCAGTATAAGAATACCTTTTCTTATTTTTTTCCACGTTTACATGCAGACCAAGCTGTCAAGCAAAAGTGACAGCTGCAGGGATTGGAACAAACCATTTATCTGCCAGGGGGTAGGGAGGTTTGCTATGGGCATCTTTCATTTCATATATTCATATTTTATTAATCGAACTAGCAATTACTTCCATTAACAAAATTGGAGGGACCAGAAGCCGGAAGTTCATAGAGCAAAAGCAGTGAGCTAGTGCTACTGTTGCACTTCAGTCACAGATTTAGGTGGGCCGTATATGCATTAACACTCTACACTTAACGCCCACTGATCCTTTATGTCATGTCATTTTCTGCTCGGCACCTCAGCTTGCGAGAGCTCGCGGAGCTGAGCGTGCCGAGATGAACAATTTCAAATTCAGCCAATCGGCTCGCGCGTATAAACCAGCGCGTCGCGATGCGACAGCTGGCAGGTTGTTACGGACGAGCCGATTGGCTGAAGGTGCTGTCAATCATCTGACTGCACTCAGCTCACACACTGCACGCAAAGCTCCGTGCCGGATAGCTTTGCTTCGCTCTGCACGGCTTCGCGTGCAGTGTGTCACGGCCTTAAGGCAATTCACTTCATCCTTTCCAAAATCAAATTGTATCAAACAAGCATTAAAGCAGATCTCAGGGCAAATCAAATTGTGCTCCTTTTGTCTAGGGAGCTAAAATAACAAAGTTATAATCAGAAACCAGAAACGCGATCTTGGCTGGCTCTTACACTGCTCACTCCGGCCTGGCTCCTCCTCCGCTGCAGCGATGGTATTGTCCTCAAGTTCTATACACTGTATAGAATATGCTGACTCACAGGCCCTTAAACCGCTGAAGTAGAGGGGGAGTGAGGCTAAAGGGACTGGTCAAAGAGCAAGCAGAATTGCGATTCGGGTGAGCATATATCTGTTATTTTAGCTCACTAGACAAAAAGAGAACTTAACCCTTGCAATGCGGGGGTAGGCCCACTGCAAGGGTTACGTTCTCCTTTAATATTATAAATCACAGCTCAGCATCTCCCCTCCCTCAGTGCTCAATGTGAGACCTGCTCTGCATTCAGCAGCAAAGCAATTTGAAGAAGTGCTATTTTAGGCCTTTGGGGGTTCCTGCAACTGCCCAGCTGTTAGCAATAGTCACTGCAGTCAGCATGAGTTGCTGATTGGTGTGCTGCAGTGCTGACATTTAGGACTGCTGTACAGACACAGCTGTTCTAAAATAGAGAGCAAAAATAGGACAGAAGCTTGTAATAGTATTCTACAAACTTTAAATGACAAGTCTGTCAAACTGGTCGAGGCTGATGACCACCTTTCTGCACCCTTTAAAGCACGGAAGTCCCAAATTGCCTCCACCTACACACCACCTAAACTGAAAGTCTTCTCCCTGCACCCAGATAGGCAGAAATGTTAATTCACTAAACTATAAGGGCCCATTCATACCACATCCAGATCATCTCCAGACCAGACCAGATTTCCGGACCCAAAATGCATCCTCATGTATCCCTATACTATTTCTGGCCTCTGTTCACACCAGCGCAATCCGTTCCAGACCAGAAAAATACTGCATGTCTCATTTTGTCTGGTCTGGAATGCACTGGAACTGTGGGCAAGTTAACACCATTTTCCAGACAAGATCTGGTCCGGAAAATGGTGTGAACCTGCCCTAATGGATGTGTAAAATGCCAAAATATTTGCTATTTTTTGGCTACATGGCTATTTTCAGCTCCCATTGCTGTAAATTATTGTTTTTAAGGCAAATAGTAAGTTGAGCCTACAGACCTACAGGCTGCTCAGAAAGGCTAACCTCATTGCCTCCAGCCTATCAAAAAACTGCATTATCTTAATATTCATTCCTATAAGACAACCCATCTCCCAACCAATAAAGTTAAACACATGCCCTTTCCCTACACTGTTTAATCAATCAAATAAAATGATGCACCGACATACATTTTTGCAGAACTACTTGCCCATCATGCTCTGCTAGCATGTATTTTGTATATAACCACTGTTCAAAAAAGGGCCAAAAATTCTAGTAGAAAGGGCACAAAGGTATTTGAGCCTAAAGGAGAAAGTGATGAGAGCTTTATATATTCATTTAACCACAATTTGAGGTTTTAAGCAAATTAGATAATTACAGATATGCAAAGAAGGAGGAGAACCACAATTTTGATCTATTATTATTATTATACAGGATTTATATAGCACCAACAGTTTGTGCAGTGCTTTACAATATAAGGAAGACATTACAATCACAATACCATTCAAGGCAAGATGGTAAGGAGGGCCCTGCCCCTGAGGGCTTACAATCTAAAAGAGTCTACCTTTTTATTATTTGCATACCATATTTTTCTTTTCTTCCCCAGTCTTCTGACAGTGGCCATTTTAGCTAAGGACAGGTTACTAGATCTCTATTTACTTCCTGGAACTCTGGCACGTGTGACTAGGACATGTGACCATGCACATCATCTCAGGGGAGGAAAATGCCTTTCCCTGAGATCTCATGAGAGAGATGAAATGAGATTTCCCAGCAATGCTCTGCTGATGTAACCTCTCCAGGACGCAATGCTCGGGCACGATTACATAATTTGTGCCAAAGTGGCCCAGGAAGTGGAAAAAAAAGAAATTGTAAGTAGAAAAAAATATGTTTGTTCAGATGAACGTAAGATGATTTCATATCAGCATGCAGAGATGTATGCTGGTTTGATTTTCAGTCAAAGTAGGTAAAGGTCCACAGAAAATGAAGAAACAGACAGGAAAAGTGTGAGGACTAAGAAAGGGAAATAAAGGAAGAGGAAATAGAAGAAGAGGAAGATAATAGTAAAGAGGAATAAGAGGGAGGGAAAGAGTAGGAAGAGAGAAGTTAAAGGAAAGAGGAGTAGAGAGGACGGAAAGAAGAGGAAGAGAGAAAGAAAGAAGAGAGAATGGAAGATGAGGAAAAGGAGAAAATACAGGAGTGTTGTCTATACCAATCCAGTTCTCCCTTTCCCTCTCCTAGAGCAGTATGGGAAACTGAAAAAAATAATAATATTGGGTGCATTTCTACATAATATGTAAAAATATGCAGTTGGATATAGTATGTGCCACTGGTTCCCTTAATAAACTCCAAGATATGGATTTTAAAGTAAGGACAAACATTCTGTAATATATTGTTCATTATAAGGAGAACTACGAGGTGAGTGTTTTTCACTCACCTCATAGTTCTAGCCAAACTGTGACAATGAGACTGTCACAGGTCGGCTCAGTAGATCGGGAGGTGAGCGAACACATACCAGGTTCGCTCGACTCTCGATCCTGTCACGGCTCCCTGCAGTGACAGGGGGAGGGGCTGGATTCCCCTCTCCCCGCTCCGATCTGCCAGCGCTGACTGGCGGAACGGACGGGGAGGGGGCGGGTACAGCTGGCTCTGCCTCTAGATAGGCAGAGCCAGCTGTCACTCACACAGCTGGGCGGATGCCGTCATCTACGCCGGGATCCGCTCCAGCTGCGGCGTCTCAGTATACCGCGAGCTGTAGCTCGCAGTATACTGAGCTTAGGGTAACGGGAGGACGCTAGTTTGTGTTCTCCCGTTACCCTAAGGAGAACTATGGGGAAAAACACTGACCCCATAGTTCTCCTTTAAGGAGCATAGCTCTTGTTGTTCTAATTTGATTGTGATGTCCAAAAGCAGTCCAACTGAGGGGTGAACAACACAGCAAACTAAACGCTAACAGGCCCACAGATCAAAGAAACTGTAAAACTGGGGGCAGCCTAAAGCATAAAAAATTGCCTGAAGAGCCATACTCCTGAAGCTGACAAAAGTGAAGCATGCTAGTATAACAAAGTTGTATCAGAATAAGTGAGTTCTGTGTCCCTTAGAAAACTATAAAGCAAAGTCTGTTACCTGCCTGACTGTGCAGTATGCAAGGGCTCTGTAAAACACAAGAGTGCTGAAACTACAAATCGTTTGACAGGTAAAAAAAGTAAACATACTGTATATATATCAACTTTGTATTGATATGTTTGCCTGGAGTTCCACCTTAAAAGTATAATTTTCCTCTTCTGAAGAAAACCTGCAATGGAAAAAGATATTATCCTATCCATCCATAAATGAGCGAACATTGCCAGTACTATACTTTGTGTCATTAAGACCTGCAGTCTTGGCAATCTCTCTCTTATACCTCTAGGATTTCTATTTTTTTCTTTTTGCATTGAAAAAAATAACAAGCTTCAAATACCTGTGGACTCACACAGCACATGCCGTGGTGATTTAGAAAGAGTTCACACCAGGTATGGCCTTTCTTTTACAAAACATCATTTCCACCACAGTGCACATCTACAGCATGCAGCAATTAGCTGTACACATATGAACTAAAAGCTCTAGCTGCCCCCTGTGTCTAAAATTATGTCTGCATAATAAAACAATTTTCTTCAGATTAATCGAGTCCTGGTAGTACATCATATTTATATGGGGCACAGGACATATATTTCCTTTATGCAGGAGAAAAATTGCTTAGACAAAGATCACAAAGTAGCCTTTAGAATGTGAGAACATTTTCCATTTAAGTACAATTTGTGGTGGATTTGGAGAGGATCAGAACCTTGCAGCATATGGTGTAAAAGAAAGAGTCAGATTTATATTATAAAGCATTATTTGTTCAATGACCTATGCAACTTTTTTTACTCACCAATCCAAATTTCCCTTAATCCCGTGAAAGCGGTTAGTTAACTACATACTCTTTTAAAAGGGATACTGTCACCATGCCAATTTAGGAAAAGGTGACAGTGCTTTTGTATAGACCCCCAAGCACCAGTTATAATTACCTCACTGGCCCTCCCTCATAGCACCTTCCTTAAAGGAATGGAGTCAGGGGCTGAAAGGGAGATTTTATAATGTAAGTATTACTGGGGCTGGGGGCTTTACAAAGACACTGCCACTTTGCCCTGCATGTTAGCAATATGACTGAACATATAACATATACACATATAATACTGTATAAAGAACAGCAAAAAGCATGTAGCAGTGATAAAAATGGAAGATTGTGAAGGCTGCTTGAAATTTTCGGTAATCATGAGACTGGAAAAAAGCCCTGGTATATAATGAGAATTTTGACTTAACCCCATGTTTGTTAACCCATTTCCATCATAATCCTGAAAAACAACACTTCACTCTAGAGGGAGATTAAATGGCCTTAGCAACATTTTATGACAAAACTCCACAAAACACAATTCACATAACAATACAACAGTAGAACAGGATAAGGTTGCATGTCTTTAAAAGGCAATATAAGGACAAATAGGATATTTGTATCTGCAGAACAAATTACATGTGTAAGTTTGTGCCATGCCACCTCGGGGGCAATCTGTAAACCAACTGCATACATATCCTGATCCATTAATCCCAGGTCACTACCAGTTTGAAGGCACAGAATAGAGGATGCCAGGTTCCCAACCATTTTACAACACCCCCAAAGTGGCTGCCTTCAAAGACCTCAAACCACCAGCCAGCTGGTAGGACCGTTATACAATTGTTTCTTATTTCCGGAGCAAATGTGGGTTGGAGGTAAGTTCTCTCTACAACCATTTCACTTTTTTGTTCCTTAGCTCCCCTCTCCACCCTGTCACATAGGCTGTGTGCTTATTCTGCCCTTTTACTAGCTCCAGGCCTGTCTCATCAGATTGTAATCATGTTTATCTATGGTCTGTGACGGACCCCCGTACTCAGGATGAGTATGTCAGCCGCTGTCTTCTTCCTTGCTGAGGAGATATTGGAACCTGAAGATCCTTAGCTCCCAGTTTCCCCAGTCACTAGCCAAGGCTCGAGTGTAGGTGAAACAAACTCTGGTTTATTGAGAAACTGCACAAACATTTATACAGAAAGTGATCAGATCAGAATATAATCCCATCACATCCACCTTCCCCTCCCCAGAAATCCTGTCTTCACAACACCACAGGTGTCCACCTGCTAAATAGCTCCAGACAGCCATAGCAGGGGCCTGGCCAGAATGTCATTGTTCTGAGCTCCCTCAGAGAACAATGGGAGATAACGAGGGATGGTGCTGATAGTCTTTCCATAACCAGGTCACACAGCATAACGCACTCAAACATAACTCAACACCAATACACATTTAACTTATAAACTCATCACCATGTCGTCACATGGCTTTTCCTACTATGTTTAGCCAAGAGAGAAAAGGCTAGTGCAATCAGCCAGCTAACTAAGATATATTTTATCTTTATCCAAATGCCAGGCTTCCTCAATTGGCAGCCCCAGTCTGTCTGTTACAAATCAGCGTGTAAATACCGCTATGTTTGGAAGAAAATTCTCCATCATCTACTTCATAGATTACAAGGACTTAAAACCCAATCACACTTGCACTGTGTGCATCCAGGTGCGATCGACCGCAAATGTGCGATTAAATGCAAATGACCTGTGAACAGCTGCGGGAGGTGGCAGCTGTCATTGTATTGTACAGTGCCTCCCACTAACGGCAGATTGCATGAGTCTCATGAAAGAATATGTGAGACTTAGCAATCCGGCCCCAATGGCAAATGTGAATGAGACCTTAAAGTCAACCTTTTGATTGCTCATGCAGAGAAGAGGAAAATGGTCCCTCCCCATCAGCATGAACTCAGCTATCTTTACTCTTTAGTTTGAGTACCGAATCAGGGATGAGCAAACCCTGTGTAAGAAGTACTTTGAGCCCAGGCCAGCATGACGATTCAACCCATTACCCCATGATGTGTTTTTGACAGCCTGGGCTCACAGGAAGTGGGTTGAATGACACAGGGTCTTATGCAACCCAAAAGACATTGATATCTAGTGGCAGAGCTGCCTTAGTGCAGGTGACAGTGTTTTTTTTATTTTTAAAGACTGCCATTTATTCTTTGAAAAACAAACGGAGTTCTGCTTTAAGGCACACTTGTTAAGCCACTTGCTTATAGTGTTTATAGAATGTAACACCTTAACAACCTGATTTGGCCTGGAATAGTTTTGTCATTTAAACAGAGATTGCCCTCAGTATGAAGCACACAGTGTTTTCTCATAATAGAACCTGCATGACATGCTTGTAAACAGAGCTCAAATCTTTCTTGAATCAACTGAAAAACATCAGACCGTGTATTGATGCTGTAAATGCTGACATTTTCTATAATTCATATATGCTGTCTTCCATTTCTTATTTTTTTTCTCTGCAACAAGTAACTTAGAAAACAATGTTACTGATAATCAACAGACTCCTTGTTATAGTTCCAACAGATTGCATAGTGAAATCACAGAACTGCAATCATCCACAGTTAGGTTATTCCTAGGTAGAGTTAATCTCTGCACTCTGTCTGGCCGAGATATCGAGTGGATGGTGAGATAACAGCCTTTTCGTTCCATATCATATCAGTGCAGGAACGCTTCTATTATGCCCTTCTTGACTTATTTATAATAACCATCCAACACTATGCCTAGGGAAATATCATTGCTTCCCATGTTTCCATTAGTTGCGCACCATACACACTGCACATTGAAAAGTATGTGAAATCTCTGCATTGTCACAAAGGTTCAGGTCTTCCTTTATGTGAAAAATAGGCACGCATAGCTATGATAGAGGAAAACTTTATCACATTTCTCTTTATTTAACTAGAATGGAAAATTCACTGAATACATGTTTTTATATTGACTGAACTGCGTATGACATTCTTCAAGTCTCAAATCTGCTAGTCTAAGTGTCTCCGTACTTGTATCTATTAGTAGTGTAAGATGCTGAATCACTCAGCTGTATTTTATTTAAAGGCATGTTTTACTGTATTAACTAAGTGGATGTTAATAAAAAATATCACTTGATAATACTGTACACTCAAGCAGACAGATGATGATGTCACATGGTTTACTGCTTTGCTTCTATACTTTCCCGAATGCAATAGAGTCACAACTGACAGTGGCGATATTTCATGCTATGGACTGCAATGCAAAATGTAAACCAGGGCCCCACAGCATACCCTCAATAAAGATGAACATCAAGCAGCTATATATAAAAAAAAAAAGCAGTTATGTATGCATTTCAATGAAATAAAATATAAGTTCATCCAAAACTTTTTAAAATTAGTTTAGGATAGTGGGAAAGCATTAGAATCCTTGTCTAGTTTTTACTGCTATCCAATTCTCCATTAGAGCTTGTCTCTTACTCTGCAGCAGCATTGAAATGTTCCTAGGTGTCCTCACATTTGTACACTCTGTATATTTCTAACCTAGATGAGCACTTAACCCTTGCAGTGCGGGGGTAGCACCACTGTAAGGGTTAATACAAGAGTTTCCTGGATTCTTCTTTAAGCTTTGAAAATGACAGAAGCTTATAGGTTGCCATGGGAAACTTCGCCAGATTCTGTCTGCTCCAGTTTTTAAAAATTGCGTCATTGTATATTTGTCTCCTTTCTAGAGGAGAAGAATTTTAAAAAAATAGTCTTTGGAAAAAAACAAAATGAATAAAGGTAAAAAAGTTAAATCAGGGTCTGGATCAATGTTAGGATCAATGTCAGGGTAAGTGTTACAATGAAGTTCTAGGTGTTCCTGATCCTATGGTTACAAAACAAAAAGCAGTGCGGGGTCCCCCTTAAAAACCCACACCTGACCCGCCTGGCAAAGCACTCTCCCCATGTCGAGGAACTGTAAACTGGCACATTCAAAATTAACAAAGATTTTGCATTCATCAGAAACCAAATCCCAAAACAAATTGCCTTTCGGATCCCAATCCCAAAAAAAGAAATAACGAAAAATCTGAAACAAAGCAAACCGAACCAACATTTTTTGTATGTCTAACTTAGAGTATGTAAATGACAACCTGTACTGAGAGATAGAGACTTAAAATGACAGTGCGCAGAATCCAACACAATTCTCAAGTATGTTATGGTTTAGCCGTCCAGTAATTGTTGTTCTAATGTTCTATGGCTGAATCCATCTGGGTACATCCTGCATTGGTCCTGGATTCTGCCAAGACATCCGGTACTCCATTCACTGCATCCGGCACCGAATTGGGCTGGAACGCACTGGGGCTGGTGTGAACTAGCCCTGAAAAGTCATATTTAATATAAAAAAGTATCAAAATCATGTGTTTTTTTGGTGGTGGTGGGGGGGGCAGGCTTAATGGTTTCTTGCACTGGGGCCCTGAGGTGTCCAGTTGCGCCTCTGATTGTTGCTTACACTATCCCAGTATGCAATGTTATGCTGTTAACCCTTTCACTCCTCACAGGGCTTTTAAACTTGAATAAAGCCCATTTGAACTTCCCATGAATTGTGAAGGTAAGATTTGGATTCAGTACAGAAACTGGTCATCACCTCAGAAGGGCCCGAGTTCATACTTTGGCCCCTGCAATGGTAGCGCTACACAACATTCAGTCACATTTCAAAGACAATAGTAGGGGCCATTTGTGCACATTGACAGTATAACAAATGTAAGAAGTTTCCCCTCAGTAGCTCAGTAATACATATTTGTACACGACTGATCAACCCGATACTTACAAATTCATTTCTGTTAAAAATCGCATTGATTCATCAGCCTGAATAAAACGGAGAAAATTCAAAGCTTTTTTTTTATTGTGGCAGAAGTGTTATCAGAAGCTCTTTGCACACAATATGACGGATGGTGTTGGGACATTCTAACCTGCCCTTGAAGGCAATTATGGATTGGACATAGGGTTAAAGTAGATGAGACCTTACTTAGTAGTCCCATTGTTGAAAAATGTTCAAAGCTTGACCCTTGTCACTTGGTAAAGCCAATCAACCTCACGCTGACTGCTGGGAAAACTGTCAAGGAGGCTCATCATCACTTGTGTTTCTGCCTGCTTTACTCAGTGCAGTTCACTGGAAGTTTATTTCATACAGAGCTAATATAGATTTTTCCTCCCTATGGGATTTGAGAACAATTATAAAATTTCAAGAAAACAATGTAATGTTTTACAGATAAAAAAGCTGCCATGGTGTTTTCATTAGGTAACGGATACAGAAAAATTAATTAAATTCATGTTACTAAAAATCTATAGTTATTTTCAGCTATTGTCATTTGGCAGAAAAAAATATGCTATAGAACAGGACAGGGAAATTAATGCCTTTGTTATTATTGCTTTATAGTGTATTGTGATGCCCCTTAGTGCATTAGTGCATTTTGGAAGTGTAACATTAGGCCCAAATCACCCATACAATTATATGCTACTAGTCAGTATTTGAAAATGGTTCTACTACTGCATTTCTTTGTATCAGCACCACTTTAAACGGTGCCTGGAGTAAGCAATTTTGGCAAATCCTATGTTTGTGCTGGATGCTATGACAGCTAGGGTACACTGCTAAATGTAGGAGTTGATTTGATCAGATACTGTATTTCTGTAGCACTGGGTTACTACAATTCAACACTGTGGTTAATGGGGCATCCTGTACCGTCATATCTGACATCACCATATTTGAGCATTGATTGTGCAGCATCCAGCACCAGGACCACCTCATGTGACAAAAAGGCTAGGGACACCTGTAACCTGGCCACAGGTCAGGAGCAAGACTTTGCCCAATCAGGGCCCAGTCCTCTGTAAAAGCCATGATTACAGAGCCATGACTGGGAAAAGTCATCATGACTTCACCTGTCAGATGCCGTACAACTGTAAACAGTTGGACAGAGCTAGCTGTCACCGTTAGCTCTGCCCAATTGTTTATATGTTGCCAGCATCCATCAAAATGCCATTCTGCGGGGGAGTTCTTCGCAAGAGGACGGGGCTGCGGTCGTGTCGGGTTTATGCTTTTATTATTTCTATGTATCTTTTCTTGCTTTATTTGTTATTTCGTCGAGTCGTCATCGTCATGATTGACCCTGGATTACGTCGGTGGATCAATTGTTTTTTTTTTAAATAAAAGACTTCGGCACACCCAGTGCCCAGGAGAGGGTATCAGCAAAGGGGGACTTATAAATCACATTCCTGTCCCCCATGGAACATAATGAGTTGGTTGCTCCCTTCCTGGTGGTTAACTAGCTCATGAGAGTGTGGTTATGCAAAGAATATAAAAAACAAGACACCAAAGAAAGTTGTAGAAGTATTTAATTCAATCTATTTTTAACTAATATCTGCCTTCCAAGTTACAGTGATGTCCAAAGCTGTACTGCAGTTACAAATTCAGCATTGGCAGGTCAGAGGAAGGTGCAGTGTCCTTTCTTCAACACTGTTCAAACCCTGTTTGACCAATGAGGAACTTCCCACACTTGGTTATATCTGCCCAAGGAATCCTTAGGAAAGAGTTCCCTGTGACATCACCCATATTTGGACTAATACCACATATTAACCAATTCTAGTGCTGAAACTGTGTGTAAACAGAGAAAAGTACAGATATAATAACTCTTCTTTTACAGGCTGCCTTTGGCTTTCAGTAAGAGAGTTCTTTTAAAAAGGAATAGATTACATCCTCAACATCACCACAAAATATACTAAAAACCAAGTGCAATATACAATATATCTTCTTAATTCCATGTTTTGCAAATCTATATTTATTACTAAATTGCAGGTGTTCTTTAGCAATCATATTAATAGATTTTCATGTTCTGCATTCAACCAATCCACTAATGTATTTTACTGCCAATTATTAATATAATTTTTAATCCTAAAGTAATTGTTGGCATTTTGAATCTGTTTTTCAGGACTGCGTCTCTTTCAACAGTGAAATATATGCATGTCAAGGATCAGCACATTGACTGGGCGCATTGATAGGTGAACTAAAATGGTTCCAGTGTTAATATACTGTCAGCCAAAAATCAATATGTCACCAGTTTCAGGGGAGTAAGCAATGATCAGTCTGGGCACAGAAGTTCGAAGAGGTCAAAAAATATGCTGTGTATCAGATGACCTGCAAGCCATTGGAAGATGTATAATCACTCACTTGTGGAAAGATTGTGATGTTTTGTATTGAGCTTACGAGGTAGAGATCACTCTTTATGTTTATCCTTTAAATGAAAGAGGCAAGTCTAAAGACAGGAAAATACAACAAGCATATAATTTTTAATCATACTGTAGGTGATATTTTACTTGATAGCTAGAAAATAATCAATCATACATATTCCTAAGTCATTGTTCCTTTGTATTGCTGATATATATTTTTTTTTAATTACAAGTATTTATATAGCACCAACAGTTTACACAGTACTTTTACATTGTGCACATTCACATCAGTCACTGCTCTCAAGGAGCTTACAATCTAAGGCCCCTATATCACATGCATACGAGGGCCAATTTAGACAGGAGCCAAATAACCTACCAGAATGTCTTTGTAGTGTGGGTGACAACTGGAGTACCCAGAGGAAACCCACACAAGCACAGGGAGAACATACAAACTCCTTGTTGATAGTAAACTGGCTAGAATTAGAACCAGAGACCTCCAGTATTGCAAGGCAGAAGCACTAACCACTATACTGCCCAAATTTATACATATGTCTTCTCATTAATGGCATTGGTGCAGTCAGTTGTCATTAAGAGCCCTAATACATTGGTCCCTTTTTTTAAGTGATATTAAAGGAGAACTATGGGGTCAGTGTTTTTCCCCATAGTTCTCCTTAGGGTAACGGGAGGACACAAACTAGCGTCCTCCCGTTACCCTAAACTCAGTATACCGCGAGCTGCAGCTCGCGGTATACTGAGACGCCGCACCTGGAGCAGATCCCGATGTAGATGACGGGATCCGCCCAGCTGCGTGAGTGACAGCTGGCTCTGCCTACCTAGAGGCAGAGCCAGCTGTACCCGCCCCCTCCCCCGTCCGTTCTGCCAGTCAGCGCTGGCAGATCGGAGCGGGAAGAGGGGAATCCAGCCCCTCCCCCTGTCACGGCAGAGAGCCGTGACAGGATCGAGAGGTGAGGGAACCCGGTATGTGTTCCCTCACCTCCCGATCTACTGAGCCGACCTGTGACAGTCTCATTGTCACAGGTCGGCTTAGAACTATCAGGTGAGTGGAAATCACTCATCTCATAGTTCTCCTTTAAAGTCAAAAGGTTTTTAAGCTATTTTAAATGCTGATTAAATTACTTATAATGGATGCTGCCTCCTAATGTTTAAAAGTTTTACTTTCCTGCAGAATTAGATGGTACCCTGAGCACTGGCTCCAAAATTCTGTTTTAGGATGGCTCCTTTCCCGTGCAGAGTCCTATGGAGCCACTCTTGTGTGTTCTAATATGCTGTGTGTTTCTACATAAATACACAGGCACAGCAAAGCAAGTCATTCCCCTTCTGCCTGCTCCTCACTCCTCTCTCTTCCCTTCTCCAAGCTAGTAAATGGATGACTGCTGGAGACTGTGCTGTCCCTTGTGAACTTGTATTGCACAGGAAGTTTAGGGAAGCAGAGCTGTGAGAGTTGGAGCCAGATGTAAAATGGAATGGTCTCAACTATTAGCTACACAGCACAATAAAGCAGAGGTGGCTGGTAGAATTTTTTTCTGTCATGAGCTCTTTGCATTGCCCAGCCCTGCACCTCAACTGTGGGATTTGACCACTCAGTGGTCAGTCTCTGCTTAGTGCCTCCATGGGATTGACCAGTAAGCAGATCAAGTGCCTCCTCTGTATTTGTGGGTTGGAAAAGGAATGGACTCTTTACCTGTACCACTAGCCAGGCAATTTGTGGGATTGGTAAGGGACTGTCAGCTGGAACCTGAACACCATCAAATTGTATTTATATTATTTAAAGATACATCCGCCCAATTGCCTTTGAAATAACCAACTTTGCATCTTTGTATTCTCTGAAAACCTGGTTTTAACTGCAGAATGTGTCAGCAGTATATGAAATGTGAAAATCTGCCTTACGGCCCTCCAGCTTTTATTGAAATGTAAGCAGTTCAAGTCCAGTGAATAACCTGAAATGGTACAAAGGTAAGCAGTAAACTGCCAGGAGGTGAAAAAAAAGAAGTTTAGGTTAACAAAAACTGAAAATTAATGTACATTTCAGAGTTATACAAAAAGGCCCTTTTCAGGGAAGAAGTAATGGGTTAAAAACTCACAGTTGTTCGGCAGCAATGTAAGTAAATTAAAGGAGAACTATGGGGGTAGTTCTCCGAAGGTTAACGGGAGGACACAAACTGGCGTCCTCACATCACCAAAAACTCAGTATACCGCAAGCTGCAGCTCGCGGTATACTGAGACGCCGCAGCTGAAACAGATCCCGACAATTATGTCTGGATCTGCCCAACTGCGTGAGTGGCAGCTGGCTCTACCTATCTAGAGGCAGAGCCAGCTGTCCCCGCCCCCTCCGCCATCTGTTCCGCCAGTCAGCGCTGGAGGATCGGACAGGGGAGGGGAGAATCCAGTCACTCCTCTGTCACGGCTCTCTGCAGTGGCAGGATTGAGAAGTGAGCGAGCGCCGGTATGTGTTCGCTCACTTCCCAATCTACTGAGCCAACCTGTGACAGTTTCATTGTCACAGGTCGGCTCAGATTATGAGGCTGAGTGAAAAGCACTCACCTCATAATTCTCCTTTAAGCCTTGAAAGTTTATGCTAACAATTCCTAAAGGTGTCCCAACTTTTGTTGATTATTGACAAGCCCTTTGCCTATATAAAAGCAGTGTTGGGTTAGACTGTATCACTTCACCCTCTTAAGCAATATTTGGACAGTATTGTACTCCAGGAAGCAGTATATTGCTCTCAAAATGGCAAGAAAAAGGCAATTAACAAATGAAGACAGACAGACCAGTATAACCCTTAAAAGTGTAGGTCTTTCCTTTAGAAAAATTACAAAGAAAGCCAAGGTGTCAGTGAGTACAGTTTCCTACACCATCAAAAGCCACTTGGAACCTTGAGGCAACTCTGATAGGAAGAGGTCTGGCAGACCAAAAGCCACAACAGAATCAGAAAACAAGTTTCTGAGAGTCAGCAGCTTGCATGACAGGCAGCTAACAAAACAACAGCTTTAAGCACAACGTAACAATGATCAAAGTAAGCAGGTCTCAGTTACAACTGTTAAGAGAAGACTTCGAGCTGCAGGTTTTACAGGTCGGGAGGCAGTAAGAAAGCCATTGCTAAGATGGCAAAATAAGAAAAAGAGGCTTGCCTGTGCCATGGAGCACCAAAGTGGACTAGTGAAGACTGGAAGAAGGTGAGGACTGATGAATCAAAATTTGAGATCTTCGGTTAATCACGCAGGGTTTTTGCATGCTGACGAGTAGATCAAAGGATGGTTCCTTGGTGTGTGACACCAACTGTTGAAGCGTGATGATCTGGAGCTCTTTTGCTGGATACTGAGTCTGTGACTTGCACAGAGTGAGAGCCACCCTGAACCAAAACTACTACCACAGCGTCTTGCAGCACCATGGAATACCTGATGTTGTATGCCTAGTTGGTCAGGAGTTCATCCTACAGCAAGATAATGACCCAAAACATGCCCCCAGGCTGTGTCAGAACTATCTTAGAAGAAAAGAACAAGACAGTAGGCTTCAATCATGGAATGGCCAGCACAGTTTCCAGACCTAAACCCGATCAAGCTGGTTTGGGATGAACTGGACCGAAGGGTGAAAGCAAAGCAACCTACAAGTGCAGAACCACTAATAGCAAGACAAGCTAATTACAAAGTTACATCATGATTGGTGGGGTTTGTCAAATGACGTATGCCTATTACATGACCGGTCGTACAAGTGATTTGCCACTCTGTCTGGTGCATCTGTGCTCCAGTTAGCTGAAACTGAATGCCATTGAAGTGTATGGGACCATATATGCTCAATGACATCACATTACTCAGCATGGCCCACACTGTGTTAAAAAGCAGCAACGTGTCATTTTGAAGCAGGATGCGTTAGGTCCAGATCAGCATGCAGTGGAATGTTATAATTGAGGTGGATTACATTGCTGGACAATGTGATTGACACTGGATTACAACATGGGACATGTATATTAAAAGGGACTTTCAGATTCTGATAAGCCTGCTCTATAAACCCCCACATCCCTTTTTTGGGGAACAGAATGTGGGCATAAGGCCCTTGTCTCCTCAATACAGGGACAAGGCACCTTTTAAGGGGGAAGGATCCCCCCTTACAAGATACCCACCCCTCCCCCCCAATGTTGACAGGCCTGTGACCTGCTTTGTTGCAGGAAGTTGGTGGGGCACATGCTCGCTCTTCTTCCTTTGCTGGCCACCCAGGCTGTGTGTTATGTCTGGATAAGTGTCTGTTTCAATATTGGAGGGAACACACACTTTTTGTCATTATTTTGTTTGTTTTCAATTTTCACGTTTATTTAGTAACAGCACATGCAGTTTTTAAAGCATTTCTAATGCATGTTATGGAAAGGATTCACGATATTTCAAATGTTCACAATCAAGCTGCATGAAAAGGCCCTCTCCTTACTAAATGGTTTTTGGTTAATATTTTTTGTTACATGTGCCCCATGACACTGGCCAGTTGACTAGGGCCTTTTTGACAATAGTTTGCCTATTTTTGTTTGATAAGACAATCAATTAATTATAATATGCACCTATCAGGAGACCTGAATGTGTTCCGCTAAGTTGAGATTCTGCTAATTAGTGCACTGGGCTTAGCACATAAAGGGCACTAAGCTTAGGGAGCTAATCCTAGAGCATTAGGCTTGGGTTTGATGAAAATAAACATGGAGTTCAGGCAAGTTCATTCAGCCCAATTTATTAGCAAATTAGACTGACCAGGGAACATATCAGGTAATAAGTAGGAACACCTATAGTGACAAAGAAAAGAAAGAATTAAAAATAAACATGATTTTATTGTTTTTCTAAATTAAAGAAAAATTGGCCGCCCTGGATCCTGGCTAACCACAGTTTTGCCCACACACACACGTTTAGATACCGTGAGGAATTTCGGTATCCATAGCAGACTCTGGCTGAGCAGAGAAACTCTTATGCACTGTCCACATAGAGGAAATGGATGGTGAGGTTGCTGCTCTCCTTCCAAATTACTTTGCGTAGTGACTTATGAAAGTGTGTTTATGCATATACCCGCTTTTTCTAAACAGATCATGTGGAGGCCATCAAGCTGGCTTCCACAAACCATGTGGAAGCCAACTGTGGCACCAGCTTCATAAATGTACTAAGAGGCTTCTATATATATAATATGTAAATATAAATATATATACCATATTTGCCAGCGTATAAGGCGACTGGGTGTATAAGACGATCCCTTAATTTTCCAGTTAAAGCATAGGTTTTGGGCTATACTCGTCGTATAAGACTACCCTCCTTCCGAGGCTTCATATTTCCTTCTTCTTGCTGGAGCCATGATGGGGTCTTGTCTACCAGCCATTTTGTTTAAATATACCCACTAATCTGTCAGCCCGCTGGATGTGCGGTAATACTGTATGTGCGGTAGCTTCGGCTACATACAGTATACCACGCTGAGCCAATCACGGCGAGCGATGTATTCTATTAATGAATACAAAGCCTGCTGAGATTGGCAGAGGTTGTGTACATCGCTCGCTGTGATTGGCTCATCTTATACGCCGGCAAATACGGTGT
>NW_017306749.1:303438-304032 GCF_000935625.1 Nanorana parkeri
TATTAAACTCTATCCCCATTATCCCTGAACCTGATAACATTCCTGGATTCAGGCCCACTACTATTATTTTGTTAATTTCCCCTAAATGTTGTAAGAGTTCTACCCCACCCCAAATCAACCCATAATAACTCCTCAGTTGTTTGGTAATGCTAAAATGTCTTTGGTCCTGCCAATAATGTTTTTTTGGATGCAATATCTCTCTCTTTCTATCTCTTTCTCAAGAAAATGTAAAACATTAATGGTGAAGACTGACAAAGAATTCCTTACAAAACATGTTCGAATGAACTATGTCAGTTTCATGCAGTGAATGACCACTGTTATTCTGCTGTGATCACAAGACATCCAAGTAATTAATTCTGAATGATCAGGCAGCCACACTAGGCATTCGCAATGCTATATCCCAGAAAACTCATTAGAGGGAAGAATTTCTAGAACTAATTAGCTAGCTTTTTAACACTGCCCATTGTTAAACTGTATCAATAAAAAAGCAATGAAAACAACCAACAGCAATGAATAGACTTTTGGTTAAGATCTTCCCTATAAAGCAGATCAAATAAAAACAGGTTTGTGATGAGTGATTGAGATAGATATATA